>NW_026623301.1:1898666-1912642 GCF_030028575.1 Malurus melanocephalus | reverse complement strand
ATGTTAAGTTCTTGGAATTTCCTGGAGGAAATACCACTTTTCAACCAGAGGGTAAGACGAGGCTCATTGGCAGCAGAGCATGAAGGAGCCTCTGTGTCACCATCTTTGTTTTAGTTATTCTTCAGACAAATTGAAGTTTGCCAGGACTGTAAGTAAGAAGACCCATTTATTTCATACAAACCACAGACCTSCAGGTGTTGTGGCTTTCAGTCATTACCAGCCTTTCCATTTACAAAGGCGAGAGGCAATCTCTAATATGCTTCAATCTATCTCACGWACAGCTCCACAAAATTCACACAGATAAACCTGAAAAGACTGTATTTTCTGTGTTTCATTATTCCTTAAAGAATAGGAATGATTCTTTATTCCTATTAGTTGTTTTTCAGTTTGGTCAAACCCCAGAAYATATTCACAGGTAAATTGAGATTATTCCAAGGATGTCAAGTAATCACAACAGTCATTTTATAGATTCATGAGCAGTTTCTAAGGAAAGTGGGGAAGTCTTTATTTAGGRTTAACCTTACCCAGGCTGAGGCTGGTGACATGTTGCATTCTTGAGGTCCTTTGGGATGAAGGCACTGAGCAACTGGAACAATTATGTTCAGTGGAAATGTGTGCTTTACGCATAGATTGGCAGATACTGTACTCTCATGTCTGAATATATTTCTCCATACTGGTTCAGCTCGTAACTTATTATGAACATTTTTTTATTCTTTCTTGCTAGCATATGTCTGCTTTTATCTCATCCATTACTGGCACATGTATCCTCACAACATTATACCACAGCGGCCATTTTAGTATAACAGATGGGCGAGAGGATTATTTGTCTTGATACTTCATTCAGAAACCACGTTTTGTTTATATTTTGTATTGACATTAAAAAGCTTTTCAACCAATGGGGGTTTTCTTTTGAGTTAGTTTCATTTTATTTTATTTTTAGTGATCCAAAAAGGCATGCTCTTTTTTTTTTTTCCACTTCAAGACAGAATGATAGCACTGCCTGGGGGTTACCCAYAGCAGTAAGCTAACTTCTAACACAAATCAAACACAAAGGCTGATGAAGAGATGCAAAAATGCTACTGTAACACTGGAAATAAAACTTAAACATGAGATTCAAAGGCTGCATGCTTGATAATACAACGGGAAAAAAAGAAAAGCCTATTGTGAAAAAAGCTATTGGAAATATTCAAAGTCAGGGAAAGGAAAAAAGACCAGATTTGTCATGAACTAAAATGGGTTTTTCAGATTTATCAGATGCTTTTTTTTTTTTTTTTACTTTTATACTAAAATCAAACAGGCAGACAAAGCAGGGAATAGTTTACTGCTTTGAGGAGGAATGTATCGTTTAGGGCATGGCACTTACGACTGCATGTGATCTGTCTATATATGGTCTGTCTCTTTTYCTTTCTTTGGAGCACTGAAGGTTTATGCTTCAGCTATGGATGGCCTGGTGATCATGCTCTCCATGGTGAGTAGAGCTAYTTCCCTCTGCACTGAAGGTAGGACTTCTTTACCCTTCACTTTGTTCACCATCTTTAGCAACCCTGGTATAGTAATAAAGATTACTGTGCTTAACARGGATCTGCAAAAGCAGGCTCATGGTCCTAGAGTTTGCAATCCCCAGTGAACGCATAAATCAAAGTAAAGTTTTGCTGCCCAAGTAATAGTATGGCTGGMATGTAGCACTGGGGGATTGATATCCCTTAGGTTAAACGACTGACATGAATTGAAAGAGCAAAATCTCARTTGAGATGCACAAGTTTAAAGTAAGTATGTTGCAGAAACCCCTGATTTGGGGGTTAAATCTGTGAAATTTCCCACATTGTGTCCTGGGACTGAAGTCAGAAATGTTATTAAGTCTGATCTTGGGTGGTCACTTACAGCAATTTTTATGTAACTGCAACACAAAACCCCTTTTTGAGTTTATTCAKTTCATGAAAATATCAAGACTGACATCAGAGACAAGTAAACTAAAAAATTTGTGATAAGTGAATCAGTTCTTAACAATGAGGCAGTAAATTCAGGTTCAGATGCCCATCAGGAGAATTTTACTAACATCTAGAAAAGCTAAAAACATCTGTGTGGAAAATTTAACCCTACATCTATAGGTACATAAAGAGTTTCCCCATAAACTTATATATAAACTAAGACCGGAAACATGCTAACTGGTTCATTACATTGCATCATTCTTACCAAAAGAGAAACAAAATAAACTTGATTTTTCTCTCTTAAGCAAAAAAGTTGAACTAGAGAGTAGAAAAACAAAGCACCTGCATTTATAAATTATACAGAGATTGTTCTTTGTGGAAAATTTCCAACATTCATCTCACAGAGCTCTACTACCTGGAAAAGACAGTGAATAAAATTTTTTCACTGAAGATTATAGAGAGGCTAAGTAGGCTGCAGTTTCATTTTCTTGATGATATTACTATAACAGATAATTTTTAAAAGCTCAACTCAACATTTTTACATTTTCCCAAATTTCTTTTGTCTAATTTTAGGTCTTTAGCAGGCATCAAAAAAAACATATATGAAACTAAGTATTTGTATGAATAAACTTTTGAATGTTGTTATTCCCCTGGTACTCCAATTACTTCTAGAAAGTTTGGGTTATCTAAAAATGTTTCTTTTTGATTCATCTTCTCCCCCAACCTTTTCTGATTTTCTGGATTTCCTGGTTATTCAACTGAGCACAAATTGCTGTTCATACAGATGCACTGCCATGATTTCTGATTTGCAGGCTGTCACTCCCATTAATAACCTACCAGGCTGTCATGCTGTCATTCCTTGTTGCTGCAACGATTTGTTTCAAACATAGGGRCTGATTCATGAAGAATAAAAAAAAGCAGTTGTCCTGTTTTACAGGAACCTCAAAATATTTATGCAGAAAATGTGTGAAAAGCACAYACACCACTTTTATCCTGATGTGATTGCTAAATACTCAACTTGTTTTTCTGTGAGAAAAGAGAAAGAATATAGACTCCACTCAATTTTTTCTATATGAAAACATAATGCTTTTAATAAAATCTTCTCCTTGTAAAATATCTGAAGTTCAGTTCCAGAGCTATGATATGATAAATCCCCAAGATGATGCAATGGCTTAAAAACTGATATCAAAGATGATTTTAGGGTTGTTTTGTTTTTTTTTAATTTCTCACCCTGTCTTTCCCAAAGTATTAATGGCAGCTATATTAGCAACAAAAGCCAAAAATATATCAGTGTCCTCCAATCTATTGTTTTTCTTTCCTCATTCAGAAGCACTTGGCCAAATTTCACCCTTGGTGATATAGGGGCAGCTTCATTGTCTCTTAAGGGCTTGTGCTTTTGGAAAAGACAAAACAAAGTGATCCATTGGGCTCGTTGTTCAATATTCCTCTTTACTGTTGGGCTACTGCACGGCTGGGAATGGCCAGAAGATTTTCAGGATTTGAAAATGCCGCTGATGAATAAACCAGCACATGAATCCACACAGAGCAGGGAATGAACTGGGCCTGAACCAAAACCTGCAGAGGTTTTGACCCATGGGCAGGTGTCCAGGGACTCCCCTGTCCCYGTGGGTTGGAGGCAGACAGCTCTTTGACAGCTGATGCTGGTGACTGTGGGAGAGCAGGCCAGGTCTCTGCTGTTCCTTCTCCCCCGAGCGCATCACGGGCATCACGCCGGGACGTCTGTCTCAGCGCAGTGGGGATGGCCACCCCCTCCTGAAACACCCTGTCCCAGCATTTGCCATTCAGCTCACATACCCACAGCGTTTCAAGGAGATGGAGCTGCCAGGAGCTGAGCTCCTGCACTCCTTCCACTGCCAAGGCCCGACAGTTGGCACATCTCCCAAAGAAACAGGCAGAAGAAGGTTTCTGAAGAAGGAAAAGAAATAGGAGAACAACACAAGACGCTGATGTAAATCAGAACCRGGAGAGAAGACAAATGTGGAGGGTGCTTGGATCTCAGCTGCAGTTCTGGCTCCTGGTTTCCCCTTTTTTTCCATCATCCCTGTGTTGCTTCTCTCCAGCCCAGACCTGCGCTGTTCAAGCGGTGCAAAAGTTTCTGCTCCCCTTCTRTTCCTCTCCCCGCTCCATCACCAGRCAGCCTACTCCTAGWKCTGCCTACACAGCTGCTRATGAGTGAACTACCCTAAAACACCTATGCAAAACACTTAAATCATTAGGCTGACTTTGTACATGGTGATTTAAACAAATATTTTAAAGAGACAGTCTCCCAATTGCAGCATTATTGTTATCTTCCATAAGGCTTTCACATTAAMCCACTTGAAAACTTGTCCCTGCCAAACAGTATCAGCAGCCAGTCCCAAACCTGTCAATGCCATAGTATTTTCTAAACTGATGCTTAATTAATGAAGTATGATAGCAACAGGTTCTCTCTCTCCTCTTTTAATTTGATCTCCATGGCATTATAGGAACCTAAACCTTCCACAAGGCATATATTCCTACTGTTTCCTTGTCAGAGGAAATGTATATTCATTTCAGACTGGTGGAGGCAATTACAGTAGCCACCAGTTGCCTACAGCAGCTAATCAAAGTGATAACCTGCAAGTTCTCCACTCCCCATGAGACAGCCCACTTGCCTCCAGCTGATGAATGCCAAAAGAGCAGCACGGGCCCACCAGTAATGACACCGTCATCTGAGGCAAGTTTTTAACTAACCCACAGTTTTATAAAGACTCTATTAACGTCTCATAAAAAGAGGTCTAGATAAAAAACTCTAATAAGAATTTTTTAAAGGGAAATACCAGTGCTGATTTAAATGTCCGTGCTAAAATACTAAGCTGGTATTTGCCTACTGGTAACCTTTGYACTTCTCATGTCCTGGAAAGTGCTGCAGCCTTCCCTGAGTGTTTTCAAGCATGTAACTAACCTCTGAAATGTTATCATGCCCTTGTCCATGTCCAGCCACCCAGTCAAGCACGTGCTTCATCCTAAACAAATGCACAATYACATCTATTTCAAAAGAGGCTTATGTTTAAATGTATAGAAATATCATAGAAAAGTGGGCTATTATGCTGCCAGAAAGTATTGCAGATTTTTAATTTGTATATTAATTGGTGTTGCCTACAACTGCAATAAACAAAWCAAATTTTTAAAGTAGAAGAAAACAGCATTTATAAATAGCTCACAATTAATTGCTAGCAGAAGGGATTCACCACATTGGTAGGAAACATTTAGATTCTTCTGCATGACCAGTCCCTTGCTTTTGCTCGAATTTTATTATTTACAACATAGGCATACTTGGCAACAATATGATCCCCTCCACAATCTGCCACTCTATTAGTGAGAAAAGCAGCATTAAAGATGCAAACAACATTTTTGCTTTATTTCATCAGCATATTTCAGAGAGTTCAGYGTATATAAATTTAAAGTAAAAAGAATTAAAAGATTTGAAGGCTGCTGTTCTGATCTTTACTTGTTTCAATGTGACAGGCTTTGTAACTAAACAAAACTACAATTGTGTGGTCTCATTAAGATTCTCTGAAAAACAAAATTAAAAAAAAGGGCACAGAGCCCCCTTCCCCTTGAAATGTAAAAGCTACCCAAATGAAGAAATTCTCTGTGGCTGTGCTGTTACTTTAATCGAGTTTTTAAATACAAGATTTCTCTTTAAGGCTTCCGGCCAGGTTTTGACATTGAATTTCGGGATATTCTAATTAGCTGTGGTCCCAAAGGAGGCATTCCTGGCTTCTTCCCTGCRTAGTTGGGAGTCCTGAAGGACTCCAGGCTGCAGGCTGCAAAGAGAGAGGTTTAGGTTTGTACATTTCCTACTCGTGTCACTATCATCGTCCAGGGAATGGACTTCTGCTCTCCTATTTCCTGGTCTCGTTAAAGACTTGGTGAGATTTTAAAGGCTGCAGTTCCCAGTTTTTAGCACTGTCACCACCTGCAGTGGTCATTTTGTGCTTTGAAAGACACACATCATCATGCTATCATTATCACTTGCTTGCACTAGCACTCAAAGGGCCTGAACGAGGCCAGCCCTGAATTTGGAAACCTCCTCCATCRTAAAGGAAAAGGTAACGACCCCTTTGGGAGCTCAGGCTATGCACAGCTTGAAGATCGTATCAACTAAGTCATGTAAGCAACACCAGTCTTTCTCTCCGTAACAAATGTGAGGACAAATAATACATCTAAATAGAAAAATCAAGATTTAAAAATCTTGCTGCTCTTTTCTCTCTGAACAGTGCCAAGAGAGCAGGTACCCAGCCAGGGCCAGGCTGCATGCTCAGCTCTCCTCCRGCCCCAGGCAGGCAAACCAGTGGTGAGGGGACAAACAATGAGCTCAGGCCCTACATCCAGGTCATGAGCTCATCTTCCACGGAGGGGTGTCCACAGAAGATTTTTGGGCTTCAGCGAAGATCTTGATACTGTCTCTCAAATTATCCTTCTGGACAAARTGTCCAGCACACAGCTGAATAACTCGGTCACACAGTGGGTGAGCAAATGGCTCACAGGTTGGGCACAAAGGGCTGTCGTGAATGGGGTGACATCAGACTGGTGACCTGTCACTGGTGGGGCTCCCCAGGGCTGCATCCCCAACCCTGTGCTCTTCAACATCTTAATTAGTGACTCGGACACATGACTGAAGGAATATTGAGTAAGTTTGTCAATTACACAAAATTGGGAGAAGTTGTGAACTCCCTTGAGAGCAGCGAGACCTTGACAAATTAGAGGACTGGGCAATCCCWAACCAAATGAAATTTAACAAGGGCAAATGCCAGATTCTGCACCTGGGACAGGGCAACTCTGGATGTACCCACAGACTGGGAAATGAGAGGATGGAGAAAAGGCCAGTGAAAAGGGACCTGGCCATCCTGGGCAATGGAAAGTTGAATGAGTCAGTGTCCTGGCAGCCTGGAGTGTCCTGGGGGGCATCAGGCACAGCAATGCCAGCCGGGCAAGGGAGGGGATTGTCCYGCTCTGCTTTGACCTGGGGCAGCCTCACCTCGAGTGCTGGGGGCAGTTTTGGGTGACACAATGCAAAAAAGKTATTAAACTATTAGAAAGTATCCAAAGGAGGGCCATGAGGGTTTTGAAAGTTGTTGAGGGGAAGCTGAATGAAGAGTGACTGAGRTCACTTGGTTTGTTCAGTCTGGAGAAGGAGAGACTGAAGCGAGACCTCATTTTGACAATGTTTTCAGCTACATGGTGTGGTTCTTGGGGTGTCCTGTGCAGGAGCAGGTGTTGGTCTTGATGACCCAGATGGGCCCCTTCCAACTCAGCATATTCTATGGTTTTATGAAGATAATGCCTGGCACCAGGGCTGCTCTGCTTGCTGACACACTCATGAAGAAGCTCGTTGAGACATGAGCAGAGTTTAACACTTTAGTGCTGGCTGTTTCGCTCTTTCTAGGGGTTACTAGGAGTAATGAACAGAAGCCTCATTACAACAGGTGTGTTGGTTGTAATGAAATGACAAACCCTTTAATTAATAGATAGCAGACATCCTTACAGTAAAAAACACATATTACACATGTGTGCAGCTTTTCATCAAGGGCCCTGGTACATCAGCTGTATCTGAAAACCAGGTATTCTTTGACTGCCCTTCTCTCATGAGTTAGAACTTGTTTTGTGGGGTCATGATKGGCCTGGCCATGGATTTATGTTTAATGAGAGAGACATCCTGTGAGTGAACCCCATTTGACAGGATGACGTGACAAGGCTTTAGTTGTCGTTTCATTTCAATAGGAGCTGTGCTCARCTGTCCTGAGGCTTACCTCACTCCTTGTCTCCAAATTTCTCTCTCTTCAACCTCAGATTTTATTCTATTTCCCCAGTTTCCAACAATTGTTGAATGCAACTACAAGACAGTGGAAAAAATACAGAAATACACGTTTTTTTACTCAGCAGTCCTCCTTTATTTTCATAGTACAGTCATCATCAAGGATTTTCTTCTGCTTTTGAAAGCAAAAGTACATTTCTGYAATTTTTCATCCTCTCAGAACAATGTGCTGTAGCTCACATATTAGGAGGACAATCTGGATAGTTTGGRAATAGAAGCTTAGAATTGCCTGGAAAGAGGGATATTTCTATGAAGATCTTGTCATTTCATTTTTTTTCATTTCACACTTCAGCAAAACAAATATAAACAAAGACTCAGAACTGCAAACTTCAAAATGTTTTGATTCACCTTTTRARWTTTTGGTTAGCTGRATTCTACCTGCAGAAATAAACTCACTTATAAACATTTTATATGAAATGTAAGAAGGTTGTAGCTTCGGACTTGCGAGACAAATCTAAAGACAATTGAGAAGCAAGAGAAGCAGAMTTTGCCCTGCATAATCTCTCTTACAAATAATGATGCCACTCAAGGAAYGGCTTTCCTTCCTTGGAGACAGTTATTCCTTTTATGAACTGCATTAATTTGATCTGAGACACTGAGAGACAACAAATAAGTTCTACAGGCACTTTCCAGAATCAAGTTTAGATTTTCTCACTTCAGAAAGTATGCAATAACATAATGACCCTCTGTAKTTCAGATATCCATTGAAATGGGGTRGTGTTCTTAAAGTCTAATTTCATTTTCCTCCAATAACACAAGAAGATGACACCCAGCAGATTATGCTAGCTGTCAGCCTCACACAACCATATCTGTAGACTTCAGACAATTATCTGTAATCAATAGCTGTAGCATCATGGTGATAAAATTATAGTACTTACATATAATTACACTTACATTCAAATATAACCAGTTCCATTCAGAGCATATGTCAATGGAGTAAATCATGGTAAGTCTGTAATTCTCARAAGAGAGGAGGGAAGGTCAGATCCATGTTTTCCAAGAAATTTAGTTCACAAAGAACTTTCCTTTTCAGTTGACCTTCTAATGTTCTTCCAGATTTTAAAAGAAACTGTTCTGGGTAAAGCCTTTGTAGAAGTACCCATGCTAATCCTACACACGTAACCCTATTTTTCTACTAAATAAATTTCTTACAATTATATGCATATGAATGATCATAATWTATCACGTGCTTATTGTGTTAYTTAAAGTCAGAAATTAGTGGACATYCTTGAATTCACAATTGCATGTAAATCCACCAAGATGAATTTTTCATGTCAGTATAAAAATAAGCCTTTATTGTATCTTTCATTTTGTGTTTTCTCCATTCAGTTTCAATACCATCTCTGTGTTCCTWTTCAGTTCCTCTATTCTTTCATTTCCTGGTCCTCTATTCATTCTGTCTTTCTCCTTTATTCCTTTCTCCTTCTACTGCTTTCTATTCTTAGCATTGATCTTGAAGATAGAATTCTGTGCTGATAAGGTGTTTGTATTTGTTTAAAAACACTTCTGCTCTATTACTCTCCTCCCCTCCTCCCCCATATAAAGACACTTTAATAACTTGGTTCTGCTACACACCCTGATTTCAGTAGTTACAGGACTTTTCCCTACATAATGAAATCTTGAGTCCTAGTCACCCTGCTGTTAGGAAAGGGGGGAAAAAGAGACCATTAAAAAAACCCTAATATGAAGCTCTCTGGGCACGTTTCCCACAGGTACCATTAAAGTTTAAGTACATTAAAAACCAGATCTGTGCAAGCAGCAATGGGTAGGAAATGAAAAACATTTTGGAAGGACTGACAGGATCAGTCCTTCTTCCTTTATGATTTACATGTGCAGGCTGCTGGTAAGAGTTTCTCCTTTTTCTAGAAGRAAGTGCAGTGTTTATGGTGAAAGTTTCAAATTTCTGCTGTTTTCTTTACAAAGAATATTGTTTAGTCATATAATTCTGCACAGAAATACGTAGGTTTTCCTAGTCACCACTGCAAATGTGCTGCAAATGTGGCAGGACACAGGACAACACAGGCTGCAGACAGACTGCTCCTGCTGGGTACCTCCTGTGGGTMCCATGGGCCTCAGAGAGAGGATGTTCTTGTCCTGGAGAGTGTGAGAACAGAGGACAAGGACAGAGAGCTCACCCATGGCATGCTTCCAAAGGCGCTTGCAGGTTGTCCTGATTGTCACTGAGAAAACAGAGCCTGCCCTGACCCAGGAGTGAGGGTCATTCCCATTGCTCCTATGTCAGAATTCAGGTGGTCAACACCAAATCTGCAGGACTTCCYGAAGCTGCAGCATGGAACTGCTATCAAAGTGAGTATAGGCACTTAAAGCCTACAAAATGAAAATTTTGGACAAAGACTTCCTTTTGGGAAAATAGGTCATGTCCTAAAAGCCAAGGATAGCCAGGAGATGGTCAGCACCTTTTAGAATATGACCTGTAACTCCTCAAGTGCTAGCTAAGGAAATGTGCAGCCAGACTAAAAACTAGAGCTGTCAGAACCTGAAAAATCTGATTTATGAGAGATTTTTCATATTCTTTTTTCTTTGCTCTCTTCTTCACTAACTAGAGGTAAAACCAAGGTAATCACACCATAATTATAGCTTTGATCAGTTCTCTGCTGAAGACAAAAATGGTTATATGTAGGTCACTTTCTGATACCTAAGAGTGTCAAAACAGATTTATATTACAATAATATCAATGTAAAATCATCCATCACAYGCACACACAAAATCTGCAACTATTTCAGGTATTGTCACTAATCACTTATTACATATTTCCTTATAAACTGTTCATAAATTATGTTTATTGTCTTATAATTAGTAGTACTAACAGAGCATAATATCAATAARGTCATTAAATATGTAAACAATAAATGATAGCAATATTAATGCCACTAAGTAGCAATGCTTGACAGCATCATGCATATTCAGTCAGCCTATGACTATATTTCTCTGCACTTTGACAGCCAGACATGGAATAGTGCCAGTCACTGGTTTAATGAACATCGAGACGGGTGCAGAAGTTGAAAAGTTAGTTAGCAGTCAGTTAAAAGGAAAAAAGAAAAGCTAATGAAATAAGTGTGTCCTCGCCATTTCATAATTAATGTGTGGACTTTTTGGAWCCTTTTTTTACCACATGTATGTTCATCCCCTTTTCCTGGATAAGCAGGGRTACCAAACTTCCTTGCTGTAATACCCAAACTAGTGGACCTAGCTAGTTTGCTATGAGAGCTGAAATGATAGATTTGACCTCTAGATCACATAAGGATAAATCAAAGGCAAATAATGAAGAATYAAAAGGTAAATAGATTGGATGTTTTAATTCCTTTTTCTTTTTTCCCCAAAGTTCCTTTGGAGAGGGTCAGATGGGGGTTTTTGTTTTTCTAATGAAAGTTCTATACTGCACAGATTTGCTACCTGCCAAATTTGGCTGGCCCTACCAGAGAGGCCAGTTAAGGACTGAAGGAAAATAAATTATTTGCAAACCAATGGAAACCTTGTCAAAGCTTTGCATTAGGTGTTATATTGACTTTACCTCTTCAGGTAGAGAGGGTATATAAAGATGCCTTTATACTTACAGATCGATATGAAGTGTTTCATTTTCTGTGTCCCTCCATCTTAAAAGACTAGAAATCTGTTCTAAAATGAAAATGAAAACTATTTGTCAAAGAAAAGACAATGCCACCTTTTTGCCATGACTAGGATGGCACACTGAGAGGGGACTGTGCACTCATTAACATTTGGGATGTGATTCTGAAATATACTGGCTTTTTTAAAGCTGTCTTGACTTGTCTGTTTATTTCAGAACTAAAAGGCAAAGCCATGGGATTTTGGTTTGTTTTTTGTTTTTTGTTTTTTTTTTTGTTTGGGACTTTTCTTCCCATGTGTCTCAAATTAATGACCCTTGCCCATTCAGCCCTCATTGTTTGCACTACTGGGAGTCCTGCCCTGTTATGGATCAGCTTCTCCTTAAAAATTAGCCCCAYATGGATTGCCCTAAACTCCACCACTGTGGCAGGTGCTAAGAGGGTTTTTGGTCACTTCACAATTAAAGTTTCCAAGATTTTGAGTGGCTGGGGAGCTTTTAGGTCAAATCCAGCCACATTTGATGCAAAAACAAAAATAAACACACTTCTGCATTTCTGCACCCAGGCTACTTGTGACACTTTGCTGGACACAGCTAAATTCTATTCGACAGCAGCAACAGCATCCCAAAAACTCTTTGATGTCATTGTGCTCTGTTTAACAACAACGACGAGTTTATTTATTCTTGTCCATGATGATGGTGACAATGCCAGATCTGATAGGTTCAGGTAAGATTGTCTTCAGCTGTGTTACTGTCCTGGGAAAAAATAGTGTATGCTCCTTTGTCCTACAACGGATAAATGTCCACACAGCATAAAAACTCCTACTCCATACATGGCCAGAATTACCAAATCCTTGCTGAAAATTGGACTCCTTAATGATTTAAATAAAATTAAATCATCCCTAAACTCTTCCTGGAAGCTAGMTGTTCACAAATTTCCTTGAGAGTGTGCTTTTTAACTGAGGGCTATTTAACCAATACTTTCTATCACCCCATCCCAGGATCTCTTTGTTSCTTTGCGAATATTTATGTTACAACAGGTGAGCTCCAAGATCCACTCCATACACTCTTTAGTCCTGAACTATAAACTTTAGTGGAGTCCAGGGTCAGTTCTAGGTCTCCAGAGAAGGTGATCTCAATTCTTTTCGGTTAATTTTTTTGAGCATGTTCTTTTTGTTTTCCTGTCCTAGCAAAATTTTCTGCATGGAACAGGCTTGAAACAACCTTTTTACTTTTCCTTTCCTTTTTACATTGCTATATCATCATTTTGCCCATATTTTGTTTTTCCGGTTGCAGACACTTTMATCTTTTTTGGCCTTCTCTGCTTGTCAGACTCTCACTTTCAATGCAGAGCCCTCCTCCATTCTCTCACCAGAAATATGAAGCTAGATGTTTAACATACGGCTCTTTGAAAGCACTGGGCACCCTCTAACAGGCAGTGATAGATCTTCCCCAGTTTCTACTGGAGTTGAATTTCCTTGGCACCYTCTATAATGCCTGTGTACTTAAGTSTCTTCCATTTTGGAGCACAGCCTTCACTACCTTTCAACACTTCTGTTTCTGAGGACTGTCTTTCATGCAGTTCCCATTGCTCTCTTTCAGTCTGCTTAAAATGCTATCTTTAGCTGTCTTCAATTTTAGAAGAYTCTGATTTTGTTTGGAAAACCAAATCAGACTTTAGCAGTAAAGCTACACATGAGCATACATTCATGCATTTGATATTCCAGGCTGCAACTGAAATGCATCTCAGTTTCTCAGTGTCATAATTGCTTCCACCTTACCAGGGTTAAAACAGACTTGTGTGAATAGGAAGCAGACATTCTTCCACTGTAGTGCACCAAAATCCTAATAATGCTGATTAAAATAGCCCAGCTACATTCCTTGCTTTTACATCCCAAATTTCTGGCTTGAAACCCCAAATRTTCTGATCTTGAATTCCACGCTCGTTTCCAGAACAGTATCAGTATGAGAGGAGGGCCATGGAAATAAGCTTTTTCCTTACAGCTGATCAATAGAAGGCATAATTAAGGACCAAATCCTCAACCAAGGTAGATCACAGCGATCTGCTTCACCTGTAAATGTGGCTCAAAACACAGAATTGTTGTTGTTAACATGTTAAATCACTCCCAACCAAGACAGAARAGCTTTATTCTGTGCTTACTTCCCCATGTGTACTTCTTTGAATTTTCCTTGATTTGAACACCTATCCCTCAGGAGATGGAGGTGGCCATTTCCTGAAAGAAAGCAAACATTAATTTTAATAGAGGATCTGCTTGATTCCTCAAAGAAGGTCAAAGTTGGGACAATTCTGGATATCTGACTGATGTTCAGATGCTTAGGTTTCCTGATGAATCTGTAGCTAACTCTATGTGATAGAAATATCTCACATTATTCTTGTGTTTGCCAGCTTGCAGTGTCATTCCAGATGGCAAACACAAAAATAGCTTGAAAAAATTCTATCTGAAATTCAGGCAGCAAAAGGATTTTGTTAATCCTGCAACAGATTTTACAAGATGTTCAAATTGTCCATTCCTTACTGACAATAAAACATCCCAACAGGAGTATCTTGTAAAACCATTGTTACAGTAAATTTCAGGCCATTACT
>NW_026623301.1:1861166-1893666 GCF_030028575.1 Malurus melanocephalus | reverse complement strand
AATTTACTGATTCATTTTGTGCCTGTAGAATTACATTTTATTTAAAAGATGCAAAAAAGATTTATAATTTAGCTTAGGGTTGCTTGAAAGACTGCTCTGTTTGGTTACCAGTTTCAAACACATATGGTATAACTCATATTGCTGCAAGTAAAACAAGACTGACTGTTGAATGAGCATAACACTGTAATAGCAGAATGTCTGCATTTAGCCCTTTTAACTCAGATCTGCTCGCAAGCCAAAATCAAATGGGAAACAATTAGTGCCTGTCAGAAAATGATTTCCTCCTTCCCCCTGAGAAAATACAAAAACGCAAAAGAAAAGAAAGAAGAATTTTTCAGATGAAAAGTATTAAATTTATTGTGGAGATGCTTTTCCAGTGTCTCATGGGAATTGGAGTTYGAATGCCTCATGACGAAATTCCTTTTCAACAGCTTAATCCCTTCACAGATTGTCTCTCTCTTAGTCCCCCATACGCCCTTCCATGGACAGTTTAGCCATGACATGGAGGATCCCACYATTTGCACAGTGGAAGATACAGGAAACTCCATGAGAAGAGCTGGCATGAATACAGGACAGGGAAGTTTGTKACTCTGAACTACAGCTTCTGCCAASCCTTGGGGCRAAGTTCAAAAGTCTGGGCAATTTTGTGATTTTGATAAGAAATCAYAGATATAATTGTCCTCTCTGAGTCAAAATCTAAATCTTATCATGCTGCAAGCTATTAAAGCTTAGGATACTCCTCAATTTCTTTTCTTATTTAGAATAAGAGCAGCTAACATTTTGAGGAGCTTGTCAGGACAAACCCCTTAAATAAATTTAGTGGGTGAATGACACACAAATCATACTGGCAAAGCTTGGTGTACCTGAAATGTTTCAGCATTTCTTATGAAAGGTAGAGGTATGCAAAAGGTGTTTAGGACCATAGAGAAGAGCATTTCCTCGTCCCAGAAAGGTGCTGTAATACGGCCTTTCTCAACTAAAGCACAATATATTAGATTACCACAGAGTATTTTGAAAGCAGTACGCTTTCCTGGGGGTCAAAAAGAGAAGAACCCTGCTTCAGTTAGGAGTAATGAGGGGGAACATAATAAGTATTACCATGATTAAAAAGAACTGTGGATCTCTATAAACTYGTGTTATTCTTGGTTTTAGAAAACGGCAAGCCTGAAGTAAATTGGGATTGAGACAGAGAAGCTTGTTTAAAGCAACTTGCTGTCTAGTATCTATTCTGAAAATTCTGATGGGCACAAAGACATTCTGGTTTCCCTGTGTTGTAATCAAAACAGCCTGGTAATCTCAGCAAAATATGTCYTCTATCTGTTTTTCTGTTAGTGACAGATTTCCATATTCCATACCTCTCTAAACCAGACTCGGAGGAACTCATACCCTTCACTGCCCTTAGATGTTATCAAATAGTATGACTCCTGTCCCTCAATATTATGTGTAGGTGTTAAATTTACTACAGGGCATTTCTTTAGTCAGCCTACACCATTTAAATTTAAAAAATGGATTCTGTTTTCTTCCCAGATTCTCCCTGCTTCTCAAGTTTACATGCTGTYTCTGCTGATCCCAACCCTGCTTTCCCTATCACATCTGCCTGGGCTTCTCCCCTGGCTTCTCAGTAGATGGGCCAGCAGAAACTGTGGAACAAAAACCCTCAGTTGTGTAGGGTGGCAGCCCAGACATGGTATAGTACAAAACACAGTCCCAAACAAGAGAGAGTCATCTCACAGCAGTGTCCTCAGCCCTACATTTAGACCACAGAGGCCCAGCTATCGAGGCACCAAGATACCTGGGCCCATAAGCCTTTGTTGATGGTGTTTGTTGACCCTGCTGTTCAGCATCCCTGATGTTTCAGGCATGAGGTCAGAGTGGGGATCAGCTTGGAGACTGGCTATGCTCCTATGCACATTTCCTCATTTTCTGACTGGCAGAGCTGAACAGGCTCGGCAAAATCAGACAATCAGAGCTTGGCACAGCCAGAAAAGCTTCTCTGGTCCTGATACCCAGAGCTTCAGAAGATGGTGTGGAAATACTGTTCCCTCCAAKTTTCTGACTAAGACAATCTCAGTGAAAACAGATTCAGGCAACTTGCAAGAAACCAGACTAAAACAACAATTTCAAGATGTATTGAAGACAAAATGTAGGTCACTGAGACTCGACATAAACGCAGCAGCATTAGGAATTAACATGATCCCAACAGAAGGAATAAAYTTAACTATTTGATCAGTATTTGAGATCATCAGCATTAGTTTTCTATCACCCACAGCAGAAGATCAGGTTTCCAGCCTCATCCATAAGTGGGTAACATAAGTGGAGGAAGAACCCCCGTGGGAGTTCAGTGAGGAACAGGAATTTTGGAAAGCTGTGAGGACACCAGGGGTTAATTACAGGACACAGACTCAGGGCCAGAATAATGTGTGATTGGCAGTGCCAGCAGCTAAGAGGATCACTGCTTCTGGCAGAATTTCTCTGTCCACTGTAGTGAAGACTCATGGATTTCCCCATCACCCGTTGATAAACGTGGAAAAAGAGAAAGAAGAGGTTYCTTTTGGCTTTCAGATGCCTTTAGTGGAGAAAAGGGGAACAAGTGATARAATTTGCCTCTAAAATGGGGATTATACATGCCAAGCTACACAAGTATACACACTTTAGTGGGATTACCCTCAAAGACTGGGAAAAAGGACAGAGTCTAGAAACCAGAAATGAGCATGTCTGCTTCAGACATTCCAAAACAGGAACGAGCAGGACCACTGGATTGCATAGTGCCACCTATTATTCAGCATTGCTTAACTCCTGGCTTTGTGGGAGAGTTTCCAGTTGCTCAAAACGCTAATAAACTTTATTCACAGTGGCTGACATTTTCCATGCCTCAGGCTAAGTGCTTGTGGAATAGTGCAGCCAAAATGTGGCTCAACTATTTCTAAGCRTTCGGCAGTCATGCTTATAGCTTGAGAATTACCCAGCTTCATCCTTTGCATTGTGGCCAGAACAGTTGATGAGGCTCAGACACATGTGTTTGTCTGTCAGCTTGAGACTCGGATATGCATTTGTGCATCTAGAATGTGATATTGATACAACGCTTGATATTGTGTGGCAGTTTAAAGGGTTTCTTTGGCTTGAGATCGACAAAGTCATTAATATTCCATGAAGGCCACACCAAGTTAGTCACAGGCCAACACCTCATCAACAATTTTGTTGATGCAACGCTAGAGAGAAAGGACTAAAAAAAGATTAAGATTTTTTTCTATACATTGCCATATTTATAGTCTTGCATTTCTTTGTTTTTAAAGCCAAATTGAATCATTGGCTATGTTCAGACAGTTGTGGAAGGGGAAAAATATGAGCAAAAGTTTGAAAATCCCTTCTAAATCATTGAAGATAGCTTTTCTATGCAGTAAAAATGTGTTGCGAAGTGAAGATCTGTAACTGAAAGGTTAAATTTGTTACAAGCATGCTGCAGTTATCAAGAAGCAACTATTAAAACACAGGAAATTCTGACTTAAGGTTAAACTTAAAAGGAACTTGAGACAGATGTTAGGCCATGACTTCAAGGAATAAGTGTTAGAAAGATTTATTGGGCCAAATTCATCCAAATCAAACCTAGTGTAAGCCAACAGAGTTTTTAAAGTTAGTGATAAGAAACCACTGCTATGTCARATAGATAAGAGACACTGACTTTTGTTTTTCTCAGGTTGTTCAAATAAACTGATTTAAGGTGGCTTGGATATCTTAATCGGTAGCTTTTATCACTGTAGAAATATATATTCCTTTTTTTCCTTTATTTTTCTGCCCATTTAAAAAGATGGGGTCTGTTTTTGTTGATCTTAAGTTGGGCACAGTTTCCTTTTATTGATTTTATGGGTTTTTTTTCTTGCTCTACCTTTTCTGATTTTATTACTACCATTTTAAAATATAATTTTATTATTATCTTTCTCTGCTATGCATATGATAATACAGGGAAGCAGGAGGAATATCCAGGGATGAATGAATCTTCATTTTCACATCCTTCCCATTCTGGAGATCTATGTGGTTGCTCAGTTCCAGAAAGGTGTTCCATGAAACTCATCCACATTTTTTGAAGTTCAGATTCATAGTCTGAGGTGCTTTCCTGTTGGTGAATAGGAAATAGTAAATATGTGAATGCAGACTGATAAGGGAGAAAGAAATCCTTGCTTGATGAGAGGCCATTTTAAGAGTATTTTTAATATTTTTGTAACATTTTATACACAATTTACATAATTTTATTACATGCATTACATTTTCATAATGACTTTTTTCAAGAATCTGAAATAAAATGCAGACACAAAAAAAAAGAAAAAAAAGCAGAGAATAATGTATATGTATCAACTTAGCTTCACTTGAAGCATATCTGAACAGCTGTCTCCCACATGAAGTGTTATTCTTCTTAGTGATTGCCAAAAAGAAAAAGAAAAGCCAGTGGTATTAGTGTATAGGGCATTCTAGGTTTCCCTGGCACTACAGCAGAACAAAGAAATGTAAAAAGTGGTGCAAAAAAAAAAAAAAAAGAATAAATTTACCCCAAAGCAGGTTGCTTGCTYGCTAGCAGAAGTGTCAGTAATTTTTACTGACACAGTCACTTTTAACAGTATAGAAGTAAAACCAGTGAAACACAGGACAAGAAACRTCAAAATATGTCTGTGTCCCCAGGATCTTCCTGCCTTTCCTTTACCAACAACTGCAGGGTATGAATCACATACACCAGGGCCACCAAGCCCGAGCAGCTGATCTCTGCTCTGCCTTCCTGGGAAAGGAGACACTCTTTTCAAATTTCTCTCAATATGTCACAGGGGAAAGGAAAGCCATGCAAAAATCACGTCAGAGCTTTCCCAGTGATGAAGCCTTTTTACAGAAAGCAAATGTTTTCCTTAGAATTATTACCATCTGAGTTATTTCCATGTTGCAGCTGAAGGCCAGTAGTTTGCAAGTGCAAATACTTGGGGGGAGGAATAGGGGAAGAGGGATCATTTCCATTTTTGCCAGTGTGTAAATCTTGTTTTCTGCTGGCTGCAGTCACCCTGATGGACTYGCACTCAGTGAAGGCCCCACTGTTTCATGATGTGAATATGATTTTGGAGTCAATAATGTAAWTGCTTTCTTATACTCAGCATAAGCAAAGACCAAGAGCAAATAGTCTCATTTACCATGAAGGTGACGTTTAAAATAACCATTATATGTGTATCTACCCAAAGGTCCCAAAAGATCTGCATATGTGAGTCTACTGCCTAGATCTTTCCTCTAAAAAAGCTGAGAACGTAGTTAAATCTCCTTGGACTCATCATCTCCAGTGCTTTTGGCACAGTTCTTCATCACATCGTCCTCTTTACCTATTTGTTTTTTCCATTGTCTGCCTACATCATCTGAACCTTAAATACATGGAACTCAGACCAGACTGTGATTAAAAATAGGAATATTTTCTCTCGTGGTAAGTAAGGTTAATCTTGCTCAGAAATGGGCTCTTGATACAGCATCCCAAATATCTTCCTTGAAAGTGTTCTATGGACCCTAAATATCTCTCTCCAAATAAAAAGGATTGAGTCAAAAATTTTATGTATCTGCTTAGTTTTCAACTGGATTTTGCTGGTGGTTTAAATAATCATGCTCATTAGCATCTGTCACCTGCCCACACTTATTATTCCATTGCTGTGTGTTGATTTGACTTTATTAAGACCTACAAGCCTTGATCCTGCCTGTGAGATGTACTCCAGAGCAGATCTGCCACAGCAGTTACTGTCACCTGCACAGGCTGCACCAATGCCTGTAGTTGTGTGAAGTCAACTGCCCTGCCCTGCTCAAGGTTTTCACCTGAAGATCTTTTCCTTTCTTCTGTCAGCTGAGTCCACAGTTTCTGACTGTTACAGCATACCATCAAAACATTCCCTCCTCTCCAGTTTTTGATGGAAGCAGCCCAGTTCTTTCTTTAGCTTAAAAGGAAGAATGGATTCCTGGAACCTGGAAGAGCAGATTAATACTTCTAACAAGACAAATCAGCCAAACAAGCAACATATTCTTCCTTTTCCTTGTCCTCTTCTCTCTTCCCTCCTCAACCCTGTTTCCCCTTCTCCCAAGTGAGTAATGCTGGTATGTGGTGTAATTCAGGAGCAGTTTGGGATGGTCCTCGCCTGCCCTGAAGACGATAGTTCTTCGGTTATGGTATAATTTCTTCTGTGGCTGCTCTCAGATCTGTGGCTTCAGGTTTGCAGAYATTTTTGTGAGAGAATGGGAAGAAAATATTACTGTAGCAGCCCATTTTCTTTTTCCAGACTGGGGAGAAAACTCACTAATAGTTTTTGGTCATGGTTTTATAATTCTTAAAGAAGTTTCTGAAGGATTGCTTGTGGGAAAGGGTGACAGACTAGTGAGTGTAAAATCTATGCTTGGGCCTTCCAGATGACTCTGTAATGGAAATGCTCCCCCAAGAAAAGCTTGCAGAGTATGAGAGCTTTTTCATTTGCAGTCTTCTAAAACTTCTTCAGCTCACATGATATGAGAATCTCTTCTGTGGACATCGATACAACCAATCCCTATTTCATTGTGTTCTTTCTTTTTCAATGTTTTTTCTGTCCTTGCTTTCTCTACTCTAGAGTGAACCTTYCATTTTACTTCCAGGCCCTGTCAAACATTGCTATGATGCTTTTTGATCCATCTGTTGTCTCCCAGAACTTTGGAGTCTGATCATATTCTGAAGAAGGAAGATCATCCTGAGCTGCCCTCAGCTGACAGAGGCCTGAGACAGGACTGAGAGGAATGAGAAAGGATGTGACCCAAAGGAGCATGCAGGGATCAGAATGCTGCTCAAAAACAGGAGGTACTTGACCCTGCAGCTTTGTCTTTCTGCAGCCCACCCAGAGTTACCTGTAATGGTAACAAACTCCTCTCTGGCAGTCAGGCATGAAAATTTTGTGCCCATATTTTATGCCAAGGTAAGGATAAAGAAGTAAATGCTGTTCCCTCACAAGAAGCGAAAGCAGCTCCCTATCATCTGCAAAGGGTTAGTTATGATTTCACCACACRCCTTCCCTGAGAGACAAATACTCACCAGGACTGATGAGCTATATCAGCTGAAGCAGAATTAGCAGCCATGTACTTWAAAAAGAAATGCTGAAGCAACAGCCAGCTTTGCCACTTAGCCTGGGACAATGAGACATCAATGATCTCGCATTTTAAGTCCTTTCACTTAGTAATGTGTGCTCACCAAAGCACTGTCCATTAGCCCTCCTCCAGCCCCTCAGTGCCACCTCTAGAAATGATGAAGTAAAATTCYGTTTGAGATCACACTTATTCCTGCATCCAAATCCATCACATATTATAGCCTCTCACGTTAGCACAAACATCCTTTAGAATGAAACTTTCCTATTACCATTTCCATTACAGAATCATTTCATCTGTAATAATTTTCCATCAGAGGCTGGAGAGGAGTCTGCTGCAGCTTTACCTGCTGTTCATACCAAGCACGATTGAGAGATACCATTTTTCTTTGTGTTTGAAACCAACAGGAGGAGGAAAAGGKTCTATAAATACAGACCATCAAGAGTCTTTTACATCCAGCAGTATGCTGTGAAGCACACCTGTAACAAAATAGGAGAGCAGAAGGGGGTGGGAGGGGGAGATTTAGGAAAAATCGGAGCAGAATTAATCCTTCAGGCTGAACCGCCTCTGCAGAGCACAGCTATAGAGTCCTGCTGACTCGGAGGGCCATTATTCAAGGGTTAAATGTCACTCAAATCAACCTCATTATGAACTGAAGGATGAGGAGGGGCTCGGGGGAGACACTGCTTTCTTATGCATTTACAATTGAGCCGCTCTGGCCTGGAGATGACCCGCCGCACAATTTTTAAATTATCTCTGCGCGCTCTGCTTGTTTTGGAAATGCTCTAAATAAAAATAATGGACTGTCTTTTAATAAGTCTCATTGTGAAGATTCCACATATCAAACAACGCAGCGCAGCTTGGAGGCAAGCGACGGGCATGTGTGATCTAGCTGGAAGAGAGACAAATGGTGATGGGAGCAACTCCATCTAGGGACCGCTGACAAGAAAATGGCATTCGCAAACTGACACATCTGTCAGGGTGGAGAATATTGGCACCTGTCACGCAATTTCAGTCATGACTTTTAATAAAGCTGCTTTCCCTTAGGTAAAATTGGAACTTGACTGTAATATTAGCTGCAAGCACGTCTTGTTTTCCCCTTCAGAGCTCTTTTGTACGTGAGACGTTTCAAATGAATCTTAAAGCTGAAGTAATGATGTTTACTACTTCTTTCCTCCTCCCCCCCCTTTCCCTTTCCAAGTCTGGATTTGAAAGAGATGTTGTGCTGAGTTTTTTTCTTTGCAAAATGTCTCCCCTTCATCTACCAATACCAGATTTTTTTTGTGTGTGAGTGTGTGTGCATGCGCGTGTGTGTAGCGCTTTTTCTCTATCACTCTTCTGGTTTTTTTCTTTCCCTTTCCTCCTCCTTTTCAGCTGGGCTGTTGTTTGAGTGAATTTAGCCTGGGGAGGCATGTATATCATAAAAACTGGGTTGGGATTTGTTGGCTGTCAGTCAATAAATCAGTCAGAGTTTAATTACCAGGCATGTGATGGGAAGCGGTGACAGGCACCAGGTCTGTTGGATAGCATTTCTTATGGGGCAGCAGCTACTAAAAACAAAAAGTTAGAGAGTATGTGTGCATGAGTAGATGCCGGATGGGAAGGAGGGGGAGAGATTGAGGGGAGTGGGGGAGAAGTGGAGAAGGAGGAAGGGGGAAAGGAAAAGTTGTGGAGTCCTGCAGCTGGAATCCACTACTACAGGAGGGGAAAAAAAAAAAAAMAAAACTTTTGTGTTCTTAAAACAAAGACTATGAGTCTCTATTTCAAGACAAAAAAWTAAGGTTTTTGAACTGAAGTTCCCATGTTTTGCTTGAAATGTGTCAGCGTGCTCTGAGTGTTACATGATGCCTGCATTAACTTACACTGCACTAAAGTGCACCCCTTTGTTTAACACTTGCAAACATTATATCAGAAATATTTTTTTTTTTTTTAAAGGAAAGAAAATAACTACAGTTGAGAGAACACATCGGGGAGATGGGGCTGGAAGGAGCTGGAGAACTATTGTATTACAAAATGACATAATGTGTTAAAGGACCTTTCACAAAGTGAGAGTAAAGTTTTTTAATAAAATATGAAGGTTATATAACATTCCCAATGAGGAAATCAATAACATTTTTTTCCCCTTTTCTTTTTCCCCTCCTTCTTCCCCCTCTTTGGATGTTTTCCAGGATGTCTGACCATGGAAATCATGTACAGTATTTTTTTCAAAGGCAATTCATACTTGACATGGTTTTTATTTTTTGACTAGTGATGAGAGATGTCATCTTCTTCCTGTCATATGCCATGAAGCATTATGTGGAGATACCACAGGATGTTTTGACTGAAAAGATGCTCTATTTTCTTTAAACTATCCTCCTGTGGTGTGTCTCAGTGTGTGTTTCAGAAACCTTTTGTCCACTTTTAGGCATTATGGGTAATGGACACAAAAGTYTCTGGCTTGAGGTAGTTTAGCTGCTCCTCTCCTGGCAAAGCGTTTGTCCATGAACATGAGGGAGCACAAGGGGTTTGTGAGAACAGCAGGAAAATGTTCAGCAGAAGAACTACTTACAAGTGGACTTCAGCTGGTGAAAATTCAGTTCAAATTTCATAGAAACCTCAGAACACAAAAAAATGCCAGATTGAATAGGGAAATTTKCTGTATTTAGACATCTAATTTAAGATGCATCTTTATTCAAGAATAAGAAGAAATCTAATATGGTTTACTCAGCTGGACTCCCATGCCAACAGCCTGCTTATCTCCTTGTCAGGTTGCTCCACAGCTGCCTCTCTGACTTCACCTGTGTGAGTCTGGATGTCCAGCAAGACATCCCAGAGATCACCTGCAGGACCTTTTCCCTTACTTTAAATTGCTCCTGTCAAGTCCAGATGACTTCATGCAAACTTCCCATTGCTTCCCCTCTRCACTCTGTCAATTTTTTTCACCACTCTTAGATGGCAAAATCCATGGAGCAGAAATCTTTCTTCTCGAATATTTGGCAAGGGGCTAGCATACATTGTGGACTACTCTAAAGGTGTAACAACAGCTCCAGACTTACCCTGCACACATATTCAAACCATATGGGGTSCAACACCCAGGGTGCAGAAGCTGCYTCTCAATTGAATCAGAAGGAATGGTTGGAGAAAAAAAGGTGGGAAGGGATACAGCCACGTGAAGGTTTGTATTCAATGGAAACTTTTGTAAATATTCCCCCTTTAATGACCTCTCCTCCCCCATTCCTTCCCTTTCCTCTTTCTGTGATCTGGAGATTTTGCAGGAGAGAAAAGCAGTTCTGAAATTCATGCCTGACTCCCACTCACACAAGCCACCAGCAGCACTGGGTTTATCATTCTGGAAAGGCCTCAGTCTTAAATATCTTGTGGGTCTAAAGGAAAAGAAATACACTTATTTAAACCTTCTCTTTGGAGTTGCTTGCTCCATTACTTGACCCCACAGTAGCTATTCTGTAAATCCTAGGTCTAGTTTTCTCTCAGACTACTGTAAAGTCCATCCCTTGGTGTCCTCCCAGAGTCAGTTTGTCCAGCATCAGTAAAACTTGTGCAAACAGAACAATGGTAAAACACTTTTCAGACAGACTACACAGCGGCAGCAGCACCTTGTGGCTGGTAGGGATTCAGCCAGGTCCCACAGGGCATCCCACCAGCTCCTGCCATCAGGGCCCCGGCTGCTTTGGAAAACATGCACTTTCATCACACCAAGYTTGCCCTTCATGGGATGGCCACCCTAAACCTCAGTGACCTGTCCAGAACTGAAGAAAAAAAGTCCCAAAGGACTCCAGCACCTGCACCTGAYGCAGGGTGACCTCTGTGCAAAATCCTCCCCAGCAGCAATTCAGGGTATCYGCTCAGTGCCAGTGGTGGTGAGATACAGGGAATCAGAGAAATGGTTTCATAGTAGTTTAATCTGCTACTACACAGCAAAGCTACATGAGAGTCCATTGGGGTTGAAGCCTTAAGCCTCATCTTAACACAGAAATAATAATGGGACACAAAGCAGATCGACTCTGAAGTTGTAAGTCAGAATCYGCCTCCCAAATGAGTCACTCTGGCTATTAATGCAATACAAGAATGTCAAATTATTATAATCTTTGTCAGAGGWCAACCTACATTAGAACAGCAGCTCAACAGACATAGAATAAATACCTCTTAACAATATAGGAAAGCTGATTTTTTTTTTCTTTGCTGCCAATAATTAACTTTACTCTCCAAACATTTACCTCTGCCCTTCTGTTCTCATCCTTGGGTGAGCGTGGGCATCAGGCTCTCCAGTATGGAGYTCAGCTTAATCACAGACACGTGTGGAAGCACTAGTAGCATCCCTACAGTAACACTGAATTTGGTTAGTAACATTTTATGCTTCCCATTCCTATCAGTTTTGGAATAAAATCCTTTCAGGATTTTTACAATGTTTTACTAACTTGAAGTCACAATCAGGAATTTTCCKGGATTCCACTGAAAAATTTGAATGTCCAGGACTATTAAAGTTTTGTTTATCAGAAAATTAGCCTTGCCTCCAAATGTCAGAAAATGTTTACTCAGCCAAAATAACTCCTCAGTTGTTCAGTCTGTGCYGTGAATGATTACAGTTTGTCACAAGGAGTGGAGGGCTTTGGATGTGGGAAACTCKTCCGAGCCTGCCTCTGCGAGACAGGAAATTTGCTGAAAGTGGATGTGAGCAAGGCACAAAGTTAGAAGGAGGTAAACTTTAAAATTTTTCCCATTTACCTGCAAATGTTGTTCACTGTTCTTGATAGCCTGAGGAAATTGTACTCCTGGCCTGCTTTTTTTTCACTTTCATTTGATACCTACTTGTCATATTCAAAGGAAATGTCTGATGCATTCTGCATACGGACCAAAGGCTTCCTTAAAACAGCTTCTCTCTTCAAGTTTATCTTGCACAGTTTTTTTTGCCACAGGACCTGAACCCTGAACTGAAGTACYAGTGCTGCAAGAATAGATTAAGGGGCCCAAGACCCACTCCTGGAATTCCCCCAAACCAAGTGCATTAATTGCTATTTATTTAGGGAAGTGTGTGATGGCCTCTAGTGGTGCACACTGTCGATAAACACGGAAACATCACAGTTTCTCTCCTCTGTTTTTTGAGTGGCACTGGAAGGAAAGCATTGTGGATGTTCTGACACCGGTGTGTTGCTGCCACATGTAACAAGACAGCCCGGTGACAGACGGGGCTGCTCCCTTTGTGGCTCCCTCCTTCCCCTCCTCTGTGTGTGCTGAGGAGGAGGGTGCACAGCACACRCTGCGAGCGAGTGCACAAACTGATATTTAGCAGTGACACATTAAATACTACAGATTTCCTGTGAACACACCACCGTGTTCCTGTGTCCAGCATCAGGGAATAACAACAGATTGACTTCATCACAGTTTTCTCTTTCTGATAACCCACCAGGCTCTCACCGTGCTCAGAAACAAAAAATCTTCATTTGGTTCTTTTTTTTGCTGCAAGGTTTTTCCCCCTTTATCACGATATATTGATGGCATCATCAGATCAAGGCTGTGACTGGAAAAATCATGACTACAGGACATTTACTCCCAGCCATCAGATGGACTGAACCTCAACAGCACAAGCATGCTGAGGCTTCTCGCTGTGAGTGCAGCCTCTACCATTACTACAGTGAACGTGATAGCCATTAACTAATCGTCGYCAGAAAAAAATACAGCACTCTCTCCCTCCTCCACTGCACACTGAGGCACATACCGTATAAACATCATAAAGGACACAGTGAGAGAGAAAAAACACACTAGAGGCCATACTAAACCACATATAACCCTGATCTGAGAAGAGACTGTTATTCAAAGCAGTGAAAGCTTTCATATACTGCATGGCCATGGAGTAGGATGTTTTCTCAACAGTTTTCTAAGCAATAATACATAGATAAAGAGGCTGGAATCTGCCATCCCCTTTATAACATATGCACGTCTATTTATGGAGACACTTAAGCATGGATTTAGTAAGTCCGAGACAAAGCTCTAGAGGCGGCTGTCTCTTTAAATCCGTCTCCTACCAAGTGAAATTTGTGGCCCTGATGAATGGCAGAGCAGAGTCATCCATAAAAGGGCAGAGGAAAATCACACTCATTTGCATACAGTAATTATTCTCTGAATCGGGCCACCTTTATTGCTGCCAGAAAATCTACTGTCAGCATCGCTCTATAGATCATGTTGGAAAAGCCAGCAGCTGAGGAGCGGGGTGGTGRCTTCGGACCCACTGGCTGGCACCCCAGCCAGCTCACCACCAGGACAGGTTGAGCTTTGCCTCACTCCCCACCCTGGACACCCATAGGTCCCTCTTCTTTTGGGTCCTGGGTATTTTTAGCAGAACAGCACCAGAGCAGAAGGGTGAATTTTTGCCCCCAGAAAACAGAGAGGTGGTGGGAGACACACAGGGTGGCTGGGGAGGTTCGCAACCATACTGGGATAGACTGGATACTTTTTCACCTTTTTTTCTTGTCATGTGACATCTYCTTTACAAAAAAATAAAATAAAATAAAGGAGCAACAGCAACATTGTATTAGCAGAGTAACATCGCATTGCCTTATAGTTATCATGCCTATGCTTGTGCTCCTGTTWGTCTCTACATCAGTGAACGCTGGTGGATTAAAGAAAGGGAATAGCTGACTGGCATTCCAGCCTGCCGGCTGGAGCAGRAAGAGGGAAAAGGGCACAGCCAGGGACTGCAGAGGCAAAACCAAACCCTGAAAAATGAACAAAGATCTGTGGGGCCGGATTCTGATCACAGCACAAACAAACCTGTCACCTGTCAGGGATTCCTGTCCCTGTGATCCAGCAGGAGGGCCTCAACACACAGCAGGAAAACAGAGTTTATTAGGGTGCCCTTGGAAAGCTTTAGAAGAGCACCTTCCCATCCATTTAAGTCTGTCTGTTTGTGATGCTACCAAGGAACTGAAGTCTGATAGAAGCTCTGTGGCAAGTATGTCCTTGGCAGAAATCCAGTTGTGATCACACTTCCTGTGAAACCAAAACCTGACATGCAGAAAACGCTCACTACCAGCAATGAATCGTGAAGACGAGAGCGGTTTGGAGCTGGAAGCGATAACAGCAGCTTTGGTGCCAGCACTGCAATTTGCCACACTCTGGAGCAGCTACCACCCGACAYGAGAGCTTTCCACCACTGCAGCAGCTGGGAACACAAAATTGATGGCTCTCTTTTTGCARGTCCTGTCCACCAGCTCAGGTGTGTTTGAGCATCAGTTTTTGCATAGGCCCAAACTCATAATCAAATGTATATTCAAATTTCCTGTTCAGGGTGGCTGCAAGAGACTTTAGCCTCTCTGTGTGGATATGAGCTTCCCATGAGGGTGCATGCAAAGATTTCTTGGACAGCCCTTATCCTATGGCACCACGGCATCCCATGGTATTATCAGTTAGCCAGTGTTTGAGTCCTTCCTTAAAGGGATCCAATTTTGTGACCCACACGGAAAGCAAAAATATGAGACTGAAAAAAAAAATCTGTAAGACCTGTGTTTCAATACCACAGTTTGCATCTTCTGTTCTGTCCTAGGAGGTATAGACCTAGAGGCAGAAGATCTGGAGAACAGGTGATGATTTCCCAAATACCAYAGCAATGCTGCTTGCAGGTTAGGGATGTTATGTTAATGAAAAGCTTTGCTAATCACAGTCAGTGGGTAGTGGAAACACTCGGAACGAGATAATAAAGAAGTACTCTTGAAACACCATRGGTGAGAAGTGTTTTAAAATGCATCCTGAACAAACCTGACCCTAATTCTGCTATAGACAGAGAATTAGTTGATCAAAACTCTGTCTGACATCACTGAACATAATTTTTGCTTGATTTACTGGAAGCATCCTGAAGTAGCATTTTTTCTGTACACTCTCCCCTAATTAAGAGACTAACTCAGGACCTTTAATCGTTGTTTAATTTGTGAACTAACCAAATACTTTGGATTTCCAARCAGCCACACACAGACAAAATGCTCTCTAAAAGCATTTTTATGGCTAAGCCAAAATGAAAACTTCGTGATAAACACAATGACTTTTCAGTGTTTCCGGCAGGTACTTTCRGTATTATCATACCATCCAGACATGGAGTTACTGAGTGGCTGCAAAAGTAAGGATGGTTTTTATCCCACTACAGTTACTGAATTGTTACAGATTTTGTTAATTAACTATTTTATGCCTCAGACCTATAACTAAAGTTTCAGTCAGAGCAGAATCTAGGTTTTCCTAGGTTAACCAATGAGTTAGAGGTGAGGGAAAGCAATTTTGAATTAACCAGTATTTGCTGTGCTCATGTATCTAAAGATTTTATATAAGTGTATATATATATATATATATATATATATATATAATTATATATAATTAAAAAAAAAGTCTGCAACGTACCATGGCTTTGCGAATCTTCATTGGCCTATTTAAAACAGACTGTATTTTGCAGTCCTGTTTCCAGAGCAGACATCTGTCCATATCAAGTCCACTAATCTTTTCCTTTGTGCCTTCTCTGATTCCTCAGGAAGGCASTATAACATACCAGAGGGAGAGACCTAGTCTAAAGCAAGTTTCTGCTGAACTAAATATGTCCTGCCATGTGCAGGAGAAAGGCTTTTCCCTTGATCAGGATGGTAATAGGGTATTTTGCAAACATTAAATTAACTTAAATAAGAAGCAGTAGAAAAAGGAAACGAAAAAAAAGAGAAGTCACGTTGCTGAACAATGATACTTCAYCTTACCTAAAGTTCTGTCAAAATACCTGACATTTGACACATCTAAAGTAAAATCTTTTAAATGATGTAAGGGATATATATATWTTTTTAAAGCAAGCAGCACAAGCTCATGGCTTTGCTGTTTATTAGAGGACAAAGCCTCCAATATTGGCTTGCTGAGATGAGCCCTTATAAAACCACACCAATATATATGTTTGCATTCCTCTTCGGGTAAAAATTTGTCAGAGAAGGAAGACATTAAACCTGTCACCTCAGATAAAGATCAGATGTTTGATTTCAAACAGAAGAAAGCAAACACTCCACTACAGACTCCATTAACCCCTTGAGTACCCCATGGAAGCTGCTCGATGGGACGGGCAGCTGGTGCTGCCCACGTCTCTGACTTGTAGCTGCAGAATTTCCTTGGGGAACACGTCAGCTATAGGCTATTTCTTTCTGCCTCCTCTGTCTCTCCAGCATTTGGAAAGCAGAGTGCATCTGCTGCCTGCAGAAAGGGGTGTGATCCAAAACAAAAACTAGCTTAGATATTCTTATATTCTTTACTGGATCTGCTTTTCTTAAAAATACACTTTCAGGGCATCTAAAGCAGAAGCAGTGCTCAGATCCTCTCCTCTAAAGTGAAAGAACTAAGGTATTGTGGAGATCTCTCTGTTATTTCTCTGGCAACATGAAGCTGTGCTTTTTGTACCCTCTTTTCCCTTTAGACATATATCCAGGTTACAGCTGTTCAAAATGTCCACTGGAGTGGCACTACATTAAAAAACTAAAACTCTCTGGCAAATTTATCTATTGTAATAGCTGGAACTGTACCATAGCTAGCTGGCTTAGAATAAACTGAATAAACTTTATTGAAGAAAAAAAAAAAAAAAAAAAAAAGAAAAAGCAGAAATCAGCCTCCTGTTTCTAGACACCTTCATGCTTAAAGTCAGGGGTTAAATCATGAAAAAGAGAAGCATAATAAGAAGTGCTAATAAATATTTTCATCTGGAAAATCTGATCCGTGCAAGACTGGGAATGCAACTATGAGGCAAACTTTTATGATCTCCAGTTCGAGGCAGATCGTGTGGAACATTTGGAAGTATGTGAGATCATGCCACACAAGTGTTTGCTATATTAATCAAACAGCACAATAGTTGCCTGGATACCCACATCATTTCATCAGCTGTGGTGGCCTGTTACCAGTTTTCAGAAAATGAAATGTGACCCCTGAGGACTGTAATTGGGTGAGTATAGTAATTTAGGAACGTTCAGGGGATCTGGAAAATCTGTCCAGCCAATTCACTTACAGCCAGCCATGGCAGAAGGGTATTTCAGCACCAAAGAATCACGCATGTTGCCTGTTATCAGTGCTGATACCCTGTTCTTTCCCTTTGCCTCTTTGCTGCTTGGTGCCAGTTACGATGAACTCCAGAGTCCTAATGAGCCTAGAGATAATTTTGTTTAAYGAAGGATTAAGACAGTGCCTTAGAATACTTGAAAAAAAGGGTGGAAAAAAAAATAAAAGCCAGTTCTGTGCTGGCAGAAACTGTGATGCATTTGCAATATAAACTGCTGTATCCTCTTACACRGAATGTTTGTTGTGGTACAATTTGAAACATAAAGGGCAGTGATCTCRTATTTTAGCGCAGGAGGCAAAAGCCCTTCTGGATTCATCCAAGCTTGTGGCATTTAGTTTAACCCAGTGTAACCTGAAGCAGTGTTGAGGCAGGTAAACTGTGTGTATGTTTTAATTACAGCTGGGCTGTGTAACCAGTCCAAAGTTCAGGTCAATAGAGTGATGAATTCTCTAGCCACACAATCTTTAATACTGGCTTGGCTGGTTATTAATTTTCTTTATTTGTACTGTTAAAGACCTATATAATTTGTAGCTTTGATCGTTTGTTTTTTAAAAGCTCAGAAATGCTCACCCACTTTAATAAATTCATTTTCTTGGGGTAATAAACTTATTGTGTGCTCTTTTCATAATTTATACAGGGTGCTATTATTTACATATCTCTTATTTATTCTATTTCTAGYAGGCTATAAGGCTTCCTATTTCTGTGGCAGCAGATTGCATTAGATTCATGATACAGGAATACTAAAGGGCAGAAGAAGACCATATGCTCCATCATAGGCTGCATTTTAATCCCTGAAATACCAAATCATCAGCCTAATCCTTCCAGTTGACTCAGGAGTGGTCTGTTACAACCCTGGAACTGGGATGGAAGACAAAAGAAGGCACAGAGCCAGAACTTCTGCTCATGTAAATCAGTGTGCTTCCACTGACTTCAGCAGTAACATCTTTGACAGCAGCTGAGGTTATAGCCCAGATTGTTTGGCTCAGTGGTGCCAAAAGGAGAGGTGGGCTTCTCAGAGCCTGTTTTCCAGGTCAAACACTGGTAGCAYCTTATTCAGAGGTAAACCAAACTGTCTGAAGTGTTCTGAACACGGCTGGATGTAACCTATTGCTTATTGCTTATTATTATGTAACCTATTACATATTGCTGTAATAGGTTACAAAAATTTAATACACTTTTCTTCAGAAACCACCTCTAAGGTTTTTTCTAAACTCATCCAAGCAGAATGCATCCTTCATATTGTATGAATACAGCAAAAGTGGCAATATTCCATGTTTTGATTAATGCCCATCTGAGAAGCTTGAATCATGCATACATACATACATAGAATCATAGAATGGTTTGGGTTCGAAGGGACCTTAAATCTCATTCCAACCCTCTTGCCATGGGTGGGGAAACCTCCACTAGACCAGGTTTCTCGGTTATTTACTGTTTTGTAGGTTTGGTCACAATTTAATAATAAAGAAAACTTCTTATTCTGAAAAAAAACTCGTGAMAATACACAGGCTTGCTTCAAGATGGTTTTGTTCTGCCACTGTTCTGATTGTTGGGAAGCTCTTCAATTGTTTCATTGAATGCTGCCACTCAGCTAGAAAATGCTCTGGCAAGCATGGCTGTACATTTTAATTGTGCTGCCTGAAATTGCATCTTTCYGTGGTGATTCCAGCTGCGGCTGATATCCTATTGGCATTCCCTTGGCATGCTGCACAGGAAATTTGCAGTTGGTTATCTTAAGGGCAGCCACCTTCTCTAAAGTTTGCAGCCAGTACTGTGGATGATCAGTTGTTCCTCTGCAATACCATTCCCAAGAAGCTATCCTATCACACATGGCAGCATTCCGAGCTAGCTTAGGCTGATTCAGTGGGGAGGCTGTCTCTAGGAATATTTCAAAAGAGTTAGTATCAGGCTGCCGAGACACCACAAGTGCAACTTTTCAAAGTGAAAAGTTGCTGCTTCTCCTTCAAGGCTCACCGATAGCGTCCGAGTGGGAATTGAGCAGTGCACTGATACTGTACATGATTAGCAGTGTGGCTGTGGGATGAGAATGAATGGTTATRTACTGGATAAATTTAAGATGACAAATTTGCATGTAAAACCAGAGACTCTTGTCAAAAGAAAGAAATCAATGAAGAAATGTCCATCTGATGACAGGTTGCCTGGGCTATCCATGACAGCTAACACAACTTCAAATAGTCTGTCTAAATGTATTTTAAAATGTTTTGGGAATGTATTAATAAAAATTACTTAAGAATTTTTTTGTATGAATCATCCGGGTGGTGAGCCTTCTAAGAAACAGCTGGGGAACAGAAAACCTTTAACTGATTTTGTAAATATTCTCAGTTCCGAACTGTATGTTATTTTATTGATATACCCTCACTCCAGAAGGCAGATTTCACTGCAACAAGCTTTTCCTGCCCCTAAGAAAAAAGAAAAACCTGAAACAAGAAGATGGGTGCATAATACATGGCTCCTCTGAGACAAACATTCCTACAGTTATTCAGAGGTTTCTGCAAAACAGTATTTCGTATTCTCTGTGCTGGAGAAGAAAAAGACTAAATTTGAAACATCTCTCTACTCCTGCGCACCAATAACATTCCAGCCTTGATGCAAGACACTCCAAAAGTGAAGGAAACATTAATGGGTAACAAAAAATTCTAGAATCCACTGAAACTGAAGTTGATCATAGAAATACTCTGATTAATATAGTGCTCAGGAAAAAAAAAAAAAAAAAAAAAAAAAAAAAAAAAAAAAAAAAAAAAAAAAAAAAAAAAAAAAAAAAAAAAACCAACCAAACTAATAGAGGGGATGACAATAGAGGATGGGGAGGGAAGAGAAGATATGCTACATTGCATTAAGTACCAGATCATTTTGTGATTTTTTTTCCCCCCTTCAGGTAAATTTTTAATGAAGGGGCTGTGGTCTTAGGAAACTTCCTTTTTAGAGCTTTGAACCTTTGTATTCATTTTAGCCAATGAATTACTTATTCACAGTTTGCTGAATGTGTTGGATATTTGTGAGTCAATATTTGCACAGATTATTTAATCCCCCYAAGTCATCTGGTATTATATTAGTAGCTTTATGCAAGCCTTCCATGGAACGATGTAAATTAGAAATGATTTCCTAAAAATGTCTGCAGGCAAAAAAAAAATCACCAACTGGAATTTTTGTGAGAAAAAAATTGCCATAGATCATGACTTTTAAKAATTTTTGCAAGGATCTTTTGAGATATATTTTTTCTCTATTTAGACACATACAGGTTGTCATCACAGCAGTTAAAAATAGCAGTTCTTACTGAGTTTATGTTGTGAAAACAGATTTCTAAGTCATAAAACTATATGACCCAAAGCAAATTAAGGTTTTTTTTTTCCCCACTTAAACTGTACCATAGTATAACTTTTYAACTGTTAATTGGAAACTAGATTTTTGGATGCTCCATATAAGCCTTTTCATAGACTTGATTTTTAAAAATCATTGTACTTTAAAAATCATAGCCTTTGGAAAGGTCCAAGTTTAGTGTCAAGGCATAAGGACCTAGAAAAATACTATTCTGTTCTGTAAATACTACCATTCAATCTCTTGGTAATTCATTCATAGCAGCCTGTGTTTTACATTTGTTTCTGTAAGTATATAGAGATATGTACATGCATATATGTGCATGGGTGTGTACGTATGTGCTTATCTGTGGATTGGGAGTATTGATATAATTAATTTTCTGGACAATCAAATTTGGTTACCAGAAAAAGATGCTCCGCTGGTCACACTTAAATTTCTCAAAGTAGTGAGACTTTCCCACAAGGCCTGGTCAATATAGGAGCAACATTAAACATAGATACAACACATTTAAAGGACCAGAAAATCTTCCTCAGTGATGCCATCCAGGTACTTGCTGTTCTTGACCAACATGTCTTAGGGTTCTTTGCAAATTTACTGATCTTCATCTTAATACCAGCGAAATTTTTATTAGTGTCTGCTCAGAATCTCATCTCTCTCATGAAAAAAATGCACAAAAAGGATACTACTAATGGACCAACCTGGTGATTTGCTCTTCTTGAGAGCAAATAACCCCTTTGCTGTTCCCCACAAACTCCCTTTGTACAGAAGTAATGCCAGCAGACAATGAGGTCTGGTTGCCCATCTCATTTGTTCCATAAGGCTGTGTGAACCCTCTCTTAGCCAAGTAAGAAAGGTGAATCTTCCCTCCCTGCTCCATCCCACCTGGCCCTCACTTTTGCAGCACATTGATCCTCTGATGGGTTCCTCAAAGCTCTTGCTTCATCTCCCTATCTCAGCCCCTTCATCTGTCCTAATGCTCTAAAGAGCTTTCCCCTCCTGTGCCCTGGCAAATATCCTCACAGTTTGCTGCTGGGGCAATATGCTCACTCAGAGACCAGTCAATCCTACCTCCATTCTCTATTCTGGCCCATCCAGGAGTTTGTGTAAACTTCACTATTTTAAATCAATTACTCTCATTCCTTCATAGAAGTCTGTTGAGTGCAAAGACAGGCTTACTTCCCCATCATTCAAATTCATCCAGACCAAGCCAAAATGTTCTCTGGCTCTCTCACTGCATTTTCTTCAAGTGTCTGYTTTCTCCAGAGCCTGGATTACCAGCAGACTCCACAGTATTAACAACAAATAATGAATAAAACAAGTAATTAAAAATWACATTGCAGTCACATTTTTGGATGTCAGAATCTCAGACTTCCCACATATCAAAATTTAAGGAAGTATAACTTGATGAGGGAAGTGGTAAAAAAAATGAGTATCGTGGATGTTTAAGCTCTTGGCACTGGAGAGCTTTTAGTGTGATGCTTTGGCTAGACCAGGATCATTCAGAGGGTGATCTTCTGCCTCAGTTCCCACTGAAGTTGTTTGGCCATAACTAGAGGCGATTGTTTCCTCTCTTTTCCAGATGTGGACAAATTACCAGAGAAGAGAATATACCGCAGACCATAAAGTATTCCCCTCCCTTCTTTAGTGTCACCTCTGATAYGATCAGGCTAACTAATTCACTCTGAACATCCATTATTACACTGATGAGGTCTGACTGGCTGCCCTTACTGATTGACAAGGAAAAATGAGCCTTCTGAATATGATTCTAATCTATATTCCAGACAAAGAAGGAAGAAAAAAAAAAAAAAAGAGGAAAAAATTAATTTTGTCTCTTTAAATTTTGGAAGTTATGACAATTATGCCTCCAGGTTTTTAATTTTCAATTTACAGATGTGGTGAAGTACACTGAGTCACTTGACCTCTCTGAGAAGCAGTCTTGTCCTGGCATCCTCACAGGTATCTGTGTCCATCTGGCAGAGATAYTGTAATTCAAATCTCAAACTCCAAGTGACTGCTGAGCCGTGAGCTGTGCTTCTTTCGTGCATCCTGTCATTCCCCCCTCCCTAACTTCAAAAGATTTAGAAAAATGCAAAGGGAACAACATCATATGGCGAATTCTGTTTATGTGGCATGGCTTAGTCATCCTTATTTACATCACCCTGCCACCTAAACAGACCTATTCACAATGCATAGCTGTCACTCAGCCTGAGCCTTAGATTACTGTTAATGCTTGCAAAGGGATGGTTATGCAACACTACACAGCTGTACATCAAACACAGAGCCCAAGGACAACAAAACTTGGTCCAAACTGACCTAAGGACTTTCAGATTTCTGCTTTGCATACTGATTTATCTGATTACACAAGATACAAGATACAACTAACATACCTTAAAATATATATATATATAACTAAATGTCCAAGTTTTTTAATACGAATTGTCTTTTTTTCCCCTCGTGTTGTCAAATATACCATGTACCCAACCTCTATGAAAAGCAATCGAGTCAAGTTTGCTTGCAAACTGAAGAATAGACTTTAATTTCTGTATGAAGTGACCATAGCAATTTTACTGACAACTTTGGAGCAGTGGAGTGAAAGACAGGACATCTATTGTGAAAAGAAGCATCAATAGAAGAGCAGCTTACACCACAGGTAGGAAACATAAATTTAAAGTTTAAAATGCAATTGATTATCATTAACCTGAAACCCTGAACTGATTTTCTACCCTGATGCTATTCAGTCCCTCCTCCTCACCCTCCAAACTAGCTTAGCTATCAACATCAAGGGGATACAATGGATGACCTGGAGCAAGCTGAGGCAACCCATAGACTGAAAAACATAAAGCTGACACAGAGGAAGTGAGGTATGCCAGAAAGAGACACATTTCCAAAGTTAAATTGACCCTTCGTAGTGTCCAGATCCGTCCCTGGAGGCTGCTGGCTGCTCCTTGGTGCCAGCAGYCAGAGMTGCCACATGGGTCAGGACCTGGCTGGTACAAGTCCACCCTAAAGCTGTGTGAGAAAAACCATGCAATTTGTAGGGCTAGCCATGGGAGAGGATTAGGGTCATGGGCTTTGCTTCTTGCTTTACAAATGCCCAGTAAAACTGACTAAAGCACCAGCTCACCCAGTTCTGTGATATCGTCACACCAGACTCAGCTRGTCTGTCAAATCAGAATTCACAGGGGAGACCTTTCCCTTCACACCCCTCCTCAGTAACAATAAAGGACAAGTGGTGACATCAGGCACGACACTGCAGTCTGACTAAGGGCTCTGCCCAGATATCGTCCTGGACATTGGAAATAAAGTCTTGGTGATGATGCTTATGAAGTAAGAATATATGGATGGTTTTCCATCAAGCATGCATCAGCCAGTACACCTTATTACAGTTTCTAATGAAACTTTGTAACTGGTGCAGCTAAGGAAAAAGCTCTTTAAAACTGCTTCTTAACCAGTCCTAGTTCAGTTAATCAGCCATTTCTACTTCAAGCAGGTCTTGGAGCACTTTCCCCTCAGAGAGGCCACTGTTACTTTTCCAAATGAAGATKCTCATGCACTGAAGTTAAAAGCCTCAACTGTGTGCTCTGAACACATACAAGAGTTCCACTGGTGAGCTAAAGGGGAGATAAAAATAAAAATGCTCACAAACAAGACTTACTCTGGTGTTAAAAAAGGCAGGGTGTACATCTGTAATTCARTTTATATTTTTGCTCAAATTGGTTTGGCATAGGGGATTAAGGATACATAAAGACTCAAATCCTCAGCTGCTATCAACCTGAKCTGTGGTAGTTTACCTTAAAAATGTGGAGTTGGCCACATGTAAACCYACCAGCCAACAACAYACCAGATTTCCAGAAACACAAGTGSAGAAGGAAGAAGTGCCTGGGTGGAAGAAGAGAGCAGGACTGCAGAGTGGAGTGGRCAGCAGGAAATTCTCAGTAGTTTTGCCACTACCATTGCAAAGAGCTTTGCAGGCAGTTATTTACCAGTCACCCAGAGCTGCATTGTTGYTAATAAGTTATTATTTATATCTCAATAAACTGAGACAACCAGGTAATTACTTAATTAAGTGTTCCCTCCCCCTTTACTCCTTTCTTCAAAGAGATTTTAATGTGAAAGCCAACTTCTATGTCTCTGAGCAGTAATATACACTTGAGCTTTCACACCCATGTATCATAGAATATAAGAAAAAAGCAACAAAATAATAGAGAGCTGTAATTCTACTGATGGTTTTTGGTGATAAGAAAAGCTGCAGTGGTATGGCTTGAAAGGGTTTGTCACCATAACTCCAGGATCAAATTTCCTCGTATTACAGAAAGATGGCAGAAAGAATCTGCAAAGGACACTCAAGGAGACATGTAATAAATGCCATGAAAAGAGCAATTCTTTCTGATAGAAAAGCTTTAACACAGTCACAAAGTGCCTAATCATGGAAGTGCTGAGTGAGTTCACCCTGCCTTGAACTTCAGCAGGATGCAAGGTGCTCAGCACCCCTTTGCAGAGACTCAGCACTTCAGAGAATCAAATCCCAAATCAGGAGGAAAAATCGTTTTCAGAAATATATGTGGCAAGATATAAATTTCTACCTACTAAGATAAATCAGGTTTTATTTAAACATCGACATACAGAAGGAAGAGATCCCAGACAGGGCGATATATTTAAAACAATCCATTTGTTTCCTTCCCCGGAGTGGAATCCAATGTAAGAGAGAGTTTGAGAGGCATTTGAATGGCCTTAGCTTGTAGCAGCCTTCTGCACAACCTTCACAAGATACCTCATACATGTGAAGGGCCACAGCTCAGGCAACTTGAAAGAGCATCAGAGCATGTAATAAGAGATCTTGTGCACTAAAGATTATTTCTTGGCCGTGATTTCAGATTTTACCTAATTATTTCACAGTAAGATTTTTCTGCAACAAAATCAACAGTTGTTTTGTTTGTTTTGTGGGCTTTTAATTTTATGAAGATTAAAAAAAGTCTAAGACAAGAGTATATCTGAAAGAGTGGCCTATGAATGGAAATGAGGAAATKGTCCTAAGCGTGTCAAATTCCTTTTGGGTGTCCCCCAGATAGCATACAAAATATACACAAGCTCCTGTCCAGAGAAGCAAGGTGCTCCAGGGAAGTCCTACCTGAGCAAAGCTTATCTCTTTCCCTATTCAATTTGGACTGTTGGAACCAGCCATCTTTGGGCTGCCTTCAGATTTGCAATTTGCTTGTCTATCTCGTCTTTAAACATCTGAGTCAAGCATATCTGTGTATGATTTAGCTGTTTTATCGTGAAATTTAAGGCTGGATCCATGAATGAAAGATCAAGATAGCAAACATGGAGGTGAAAACATATTTGGTTCTTCCCCTTAAACTGCCAKGGCATACAAGATGTCTACAAAAATTTCATGTGAGATTTGTGATGCTGCACTGCTTCAAGAGGTCATAATTGCATGGAATCCTAAAAAACAAAATTAAGACCCCAGATGATTTAAAAAAGAAAAAACCCATCCATTCTTTCACACTGCAGGTCTACTTGCATAATCAGTCAGTGAGTATGAGTAAATTGTTTCTGAAGAGCAGTCTTAAAGCCATCCATAAACACTGAGATACTCCTGGCCTCTGAGCTCCTCATGAGTTTCCCTTCAGGTAACCATCACAATTAGGCAAGCTGATATTCCTTACAATTTCCTGAATATACACCAAATTATCTTCTCATTTTCTGTTTTTCACATAAAACTGGAAATGGTTTAGATTTACTCAAAATGCAGCCCAGTGAAATGATGCCTAAACTGGGAATACCTGAGAAGTTATCAGTCGTGTTGTAACGCCACATCAGGATAAGCTAGGCACAAAATATTCCCAGAAATATAAACCAGAAGTAAGTCTGAAGAATGATGTGAACAGTCATAGGGGACTAGGATCTAAGGTCACAAAACGCTATGTACAAGCCCAACAATAGAAAAGGTGTATAAATGAATCTTCATTGGAAAAAAAAAAATACAGAATTGTGTTGAACCCTGCAGGAAGCTACACCATTCTTTTGCTGGCCTCTGCTCTGAGCAGGCTTCAGGAACTGTCTTTAGCTGGGATCATGGGACTGGTACAAGGACCTCTGGTTTCATGGCCGTTTGAACCACATGAGGCTTTCTGGTCTTTATCATGAGAATTAGTATATTCTCCTTTTTTTACTAGACTTTCTGAAAGCTTCTTTGTTTCATTTTTCCCCCATCACACACTGAGTCTGACTCATAGCAGTTCTGCATCATAGCCTTGTTACTCATCAGTAGAGGGCTGTACCTCAAGCTAAGTAAAATAAGCTCCATGTCCCCCTCTATCTTGAAATKCTGGTGTGACTTACAGATATTGGAAATCCATCTTCAGGAGTCACACCTCATTTTCTGGTAATGAGCTGTAGGGTTTATGCACTGGACTGTCTCTCTCTGATTGCTAAGGTGCTAACATTAAAGAATCCAGTTTGCCCTATAAAATCACGCAGCTGTAAATAGAGGACCTTTGCTACTGAGTTATCTTCATAAATGAAGTTGCTGTAGTGAGCTTTCCCAAGAACTCGCAGTCCCACATGCCGTAGTTAAACTGGGATAATGATTTACAGTGTAGCGAAATAACCTCCTAAAGCTGAACTTTTGGGATTGCACAAGGGACTGTTCATCCACATTCCAGGTTTGATTGCTCAGAATTTATCTTAATTATAAGGGGTTCAATTAGAGTGAAGCGAGAAGGACTGAGAGAGTGAGACTGAGCAATATTAGAGCTCTGCTCGGAATGACTGGCAGTGACATAATGCCATCACGTAACTAAGGTGTTGCAGCACAGCATTTAAGTCAGCCCCATTCTTCAGGCAGATATGAAAGGTTTGCTTGGTTCTGCTGTCTCTTGTAGGTAGCACAATGGGTAAAGGGCCAGAGGTRCACTCTGCAGACACACAGCTTCATTGTTGCTTGAGTAACTGCAGCTATTCAAGCAACAAAACTCCACAAGGTAGAGTGACATTACGTGATAGAAGTCTGTGGTGCACTGTAAGASATGATTAGAAAAATAAAAACTCCCTTAACTATCCATCTTGAACAAGGATAAAACACATGATGCCATATTTTCTCAAACAGGTTCAGAAATAAAGGTCTGATCCCCCCAAAATGGTCCAATGATGACAYGGTCCCATTCAGCTTTTCCATTAATTAACTGTCTCAATACCAATTTATTTTCAGCTTACAGATGTAAAAATACATGATTCACCTGGCTTTACAGACACAAAGCCCCGTTACCAAAGAGCCTACTGGCACCCTGGACATGGAGCAGTGAAGCCCCAGAGCAGAGAACAGGAGGACGAGGCACAGGTGCAGCTGTGAGATCATTCAGTTACTCACCACAGACACGCATTCACGATGCCAGAGAATTTTTTACAGAACACAACTGGGTGAATCAGAAAAGGAGCTGTTCCACACTGCTGTGATGATCTTAAAATACATTTTAAACCTTTCCTTAGTGGGTTGAGCACACACCATTTGTACCTCACCARCAGCATCACCTGAGCAGTGTGCACCAGCTGGCCTTCAACAGTGCCCCAAAGTGTGTGGGACCGACTGGGAACAGCTGGTGCCGTCCTCATTATTTCCATGGCAGCTGAGGATTCTCCTGCACTCCAAGAATCCTCAGCTGCTGCTTTTATCCTCTCTCCCCCTTTTTTTCGCAAGAGGGTATATATTTCCTTTGAAGAAGCAATGGGGGCTCGTAAATTAGACTGACTTCTCCCTGYGACTGTTTCTCCTCCATTTTTGTGCATTCATTTACTCCTGTMATATCCTTCACCGGCAATTCATAAGAGCAGCACTGCTGACTAGAGATGCCTTTGTTCATCTACATAAGAGGAAACCTTCCCTYCTCACTGCAGTTCTGAAGAAAATATCACAGTGGATTCTCCATGGCCATAAATGTGGGCCAGAGCCACATTCCCAGGCAGGGAACATTGACGGGACTTCATCCTTTTGTCCAAAAACAAATATGTGCAGAAGAACATGACTACAGTGAAGAAGAGGGGAATACKAGTTGGGACATAGATTATCTCTTCTCTCAGTAGCAAATAAAGCATTCAAAGCACCAAAACATGATAAACTATCCACGACTTTGTGGGGGAGGCTATACAATTGATTCAAGTCCCTCCAGCTAACAAAACTCAGAGGYTCACAGAGAAATTTTCTAATAAACATCTGAAATTAAAGCTCCACTGCTGACAGCAAAATTACAATTTACAGTTTAAAGACGCATTCAATTATAGTTACCCAGAGACAAAGAAGACAAKAAAAATAAAATAAATCTGGAAAGAAAAGGAAGGACTTCAAATTTGCATCAAATCTTAATCCAATAATCTGCCTTTAATTACCCATAGCAGACTCTCTCCTAAAGTGATTGGTTTTGCCTCAGATCTCCAAATCTTTTGGCCCAAAGCCAAATATATAAGTGCTTTATCACTTGAGACTGGGAGAGCATCCGTGTCCGCAGGCTCAGTGAGAACATTTATAGTTGGTATGCTTGGCTGCCATTGTGGATTTGGTTTAATCCACTGAGAGTCTTTTTACATCTTTGACTGTTTCGTGCTTTGAACCAKTGGTAAGATTTTACTGGATTACTCCATTTCTTGGGACAGAAAGAGTATTGTTCTTTAGCCAACTCCTGAAAGTTTGCATTTTAGCCTGTCTGCAYTTTTCTTTTATTTGTGTATCCTTTGTCTGATAGTGGAAAATTTGCCAGTGTAATAAAGGTAAAGGAGCAACATGGTTGACTACTCTGGGCTTTTTTAACTTTCTTGATTTTTATGTCCTAGCTGTCTGATATATCAGCAGCAGTCAAAGATGTGGCAGAAGAAAAGCATTCTTAGAGGTAACGCTTTTGTTTTTCTTCTATTTTGTGGTATTAAATCCACCTGATCACATGAGAAAGCCATACAGACTTTCGCTTTAGGGGGAGAACCTGAAAGCAGTAGCACTTCCTGGTGCCGGGAATCCTTGCAAGACAAGCTCAAGCAGCAGTCTGTTGTAAAAGCATCACTCACAAAGGTGCCAGAAACCTACGTTTATTGGATCAAGTCACACACATCTGAATGACAATTCCAACAATTACAGTCCTGTCCCGTCTCCCTGTGCTGACACCAGCAGTTAGTGTTGTAGGCTGCTTTCTCCTCTGATGACGGTAAATCAAGGAATAATAAAAACTGCTGTCATCAAAAATGCAACCAGTAAACAAAACACAAAGTTAAGAATTATCCCAGCCGTAGAACGARCTGGAGCAGAAAGGCATCACTTAATAACCACTGCATTAGCATGATCAAATCCTGTTCTAACACAAACCCATTCCTGTGGCCTCAGAACCACCACAGGCAATCAGCTGTGGTTGGATACAAAATTGGTAATACTGGAAGAAAACAGTTTGTGCTCTCTGATGCACTACCAATGTCTTCTGCATTGCCTTTGTTCAAGAGTTTGCTTTGCAAAAATAGGAGGGATAACAATTACCTCTTTAACACAGGTCAATGGGACAAGCCTGATTTGCATGTGTAGGCCTTTTTTTTTAATGTATGTTTTTTCTTTCAAACCATCAATAGAGCCTTTAGTGCAGACAGAAATGAGAGTCAGTATTTGTGAAATACTGAGATCCCAAGTTCAGAAGCTGCTATACAGAAAAATCACAGACTGTATTTACAGTGCTGTGTGGATCTTGTTGACACCAGTCAATCATTTAATTCTTCACTTTTCAAAATATTTATATGCTAACTGCACAGTTTTCAAAGTTTCCTGTCTATGAATCACAGAAAAAGTGCKAACAAAACTAGCTTATTTCAAAAGAATYGCATCAGGTAAGTTCAGAGAAAAAATTGTCCTTTCCTAACTAGGTYCCCAGTAACAAAGATCTGCATCCTWAAGTCAGCAAATATGTTGACCAAAAAAGGAGTCACTGATTGCAAACTGGCTCTTATTGCCAAATTTCTTCTGACTAACAAAGCACTTTATAACAGTAATCTGTGATGATGAAGCATGCACTCTACTGAAATCAAAGTAACCCCATTTTTTTTTACTGAACTTGCTTGTGCCTGATGTTTTTTTCTCTCCTTTGACCATCATAGAGCACTCAATGTTTTCCACATCCAGAACTGAAGCACATCAACTACTGCACCTCCTGGCTCTGTTGTTTCATAAGGTTTTCCAGGTATCTCCCTTCTTTTTGCTTCCCTTTTCCAGTGCATCTGTGCACTATCAACTGCATTTGGCATTCAACTCCAGATATTATTGCATTTTTGAGGTTATTACTATAATTTGGGCGAGGCATATGTTCATACCCAGTGTACTGAACATCATACCAGTACTCAGGAAGCAGCATGAATTGGTCAGACCATGAATGAGATGCAGGAAACAAGCTGAAGAGATTAATCATCACAGAAGAAATTTGAGGTTCAGTTCTAGTACAAATCAGTAGTAACGTCTTTCTTAGTCACCAGATGCACACCAAAATAAGATCMACAGAGATGAAATGAGAATTGGATCATGGTAATAAGCATGGAAGTTATAGCACAATCTCTTAAACCCAGTGTTATTTGTCTACCAGGGTAGAGCAGATGTACTTTCTGAGTATCCTGATTTGAGGGATGTTTCTAAGAAAGGACAGGGTTATGTTGYGAGCACTGTAAAAAGAACTATAGTGTAAAGCACTGTAGCATGCAGAGGGTAGTACTAGAACATACTGTTATGGTTGGCTGTACCTGTAAAATTCATGAAATTATTGGCTTCTTTCAGCTGCAGTACAGTACTTTTACAGTAATTTGTCACTCTGTTTTCAGCAGGGATAATGGACCATGCCTTTTTCTAGGAGCACATTATTTGGCCACTGGCAGCTCTTTATATTTGCCATGAGATCCCCAGCAGCTACATGTTCACCCTCACCCTCCCTCTGCGGGACACTGCAGGCCATAATGGACCTGTGGGGTTAACGTTTCCTTACCAGAAGTTAATGGCATCTGTGATGATTGGTGTTAATTGGTCTGGCTACATCCAGTGTGTCAGTACTGCTCCTTTCAGCRTGCTGTTCCTCCAAATCTGCCCGCACAAAATAGCATGAGAGCACTGCAGCCAACATCATCTAGAAAAATACCACAGTCATTGCTCCTCCCTAGCTCACCTGACACTGCTTTATATTGCCATTTTTATATGACTAGGATCTGGAAGCCCAATAACCTTTTCTATGGCTGGAGATAAATGCTGTGTAAAAATGAATGAAAAGGAAGATCAGGGAAAAAGCCCCTCCTGACCTGAGGGCTGATATTTTTCAGCTTTAAAATTCTCTTCTACCTACACCATAACATCAGTGATGAAACTACTGTTCTCCATCTTATTTGAAAACCCTAACATGTTACTGGCATTATTTTCCATGAAAAATGGTAAGTCATTAGAATTAGGAAGGAAATTGTTTTCCTGTCTAGTGACATGTTGTGAGATTTTTAAATTTTTCTCTGTTCTGAAGTGCAGCAAATCCAAAACATTTCTCACTCCTCAGGAGAAAAAGTAAGATGATTTTTTGCTCCAAAAGGATGTGGAAGCTTGGCATTCTTCTAACGTACAGCAACACTGACAACAGGGACCAAACCTCTTCCTCTCATACACAGCTGCTGTTAAAAATGTATTTTCCACAAAACAAATTCTTTCACTCTCTTTTCCWTCTGGATTTTGACCACCTGTGTGGTCATCCTGATGTTAAAAATGAGACAACTGCCCTCCCCCCAACCACCAAAAGGCATTTTTCAGATTTGCTAACCATCACCTTTATAGCAATTCTACTGTGAAGCATGATGCAATGCAATGCTCCAGAGCCAAAAAGCACATGGCTGCTCTGGAAAAGGCATCTGATTTCAAGGTCAAGTTCTTTTCTCCCAAGGTGGGTATCATTTACACACTCTCCAGAACCAGTGGAGCTAAGCACATGTTTCACAAGGAACATGGCAAGTTGCTTTTTT
>NW_026623301.1:1855851-1861081 GCF_030028575.1 Malurus melanocephalus | reverse complement strand
AACAAACAAAACAAAAACCAAAAAAGCCAAATCAAAATGAAGCAAAAAAACAGTCATCATGTTTAAGCTTAGAAGGCAGAAGAACTTTCCTCATTTATTTTTTTCCAGGCATTGAAGTATGCCACTGCTTTTAGATACACATAGTGTCTTTCAACCTGCCCAGAGTTACTCAGGTGCTTAAAGAGGAATATGCTGAAAGATAAAAGTGTCTCCTTCACTTTCCTGAAGTAGGATTTTACCAATTCAGGCAAGGAAGAGGATTCATACCAATCTAGTAAAGTTGTCAAGCTTGGTGCCATGTACAGCCACAGAAGAGACACAGGCTGTCMCAGAGCTCCCAAATTCATCTTCTTTACTGGAGGCACCTCTCTTTCCATGACTTACCCTGGGAGTTGTGRGAATGTGGTGCCTAGTCTTGGCACGTGGATTCCTCATCTAGGTTGTGTTACACATGATCGTCTTTGCCTTGTTTTACAAATACCATTTGTCTGTTACCCCTGTTAATTCTAGTAAAACAGAATACACTCAAATTTTGTCTGTCTGCAAACATGAGGATATCCAATATTAGGCACAGCAGTTTGCATGTTCTAAAAATCATCTTTTAAGCTTAAAACAAGCCAAAGTCTTCAACCATCACCTGCTGAACTTGACAAATTCATTTCTTGCCAGCAACTTGCTTTTGCTATAAATGTGACTGCTCAACACAGCCTAATCATCAGATGCACTCTCCCATCGCTGATATTGCACATGGAAAAAATCTCCTCAAGGTAGTGAAATGCCAAGAAAAGCAGAAGTTGCCATTTAAGATACCATGTTCACAGATATTTCCTACATTTAGATCTTCTAATTTATCTATATTCAAGTTAAAATTTTCAAAACTTGCCCTTTGAGCCCTAGACACTAGCAAAGGGATCTTTGGAGGTAAAGCCATGGATTTATGAATTATCTGAGCTCKAAATCATTAGAGTTCAACAAAAATTCTGAAGGAATAAAAATTGTAAAATTGCTGTAACACTTTCTGGACCAGCTCTGAAGTCACGACATCAGGAGGAGGGTTGTCAAGGAGCAAAGGGATTGGCTGCTTTGGGAAGCATATAAGGGTGCCCTAGTAAGATACAGCCGTGATGCTGCCAAACACCATTCTTTGAAGGCTGTACACTGCAAATGAGCTGAGATTTCCACCCCTTTTCTCATTATAAATTCCATCCCCAAGCAAAGTTGCACTGTTCACACAAATATTGTGTTTGCAATAAAAAAGAATTGAGGCAAAGGGCACCAAATCACRTATCATATTTGCCCTGAAATGACTGCAGTGAAGTAACACCCCAACCAACCAGGAATGAGTCTTTCACATACCAGCTGCTGTGTAGCCATAGCACAGAGCTATGTCTGGGCATATTTTCCTGCAATTGGACTGCACCAAAACCATTGCCAGGAAGCTGATATTGGCATTTCATTTTGCTCCACTTGCTCTTTACCAGCTCCGAATTCCTTGGTGTTCTGCTAACAGAACTATGCCATAAAATCTTACAGATCTTGTAAGTGGGAAGAGGAAAACCTCTGTGCTTTGGCTTTATCTAYAATCCTTGAGTCATCCTCTGACTACGCAAGAACACAGGCAAGGTGGCCTTTTAATTATTGAGTGAAAGGACAATAAAGAGTTTTGCAAGGTTTATAGCATTTCCACAGCAGCAACACTGAACACTGCAGTTTGTCTCAAGGCAACTTGCCCTCTCATGGATATATTCAAAAAGTTGCCTCATCCTTAAAGACTTTTCCTGTGACCTTCTCCTGCATGTAGCATGTCTCATACCCTCCCCCACCCAAGAGCACTACTGGTGGCCCTGCTATAAGCTGTGCAGATGTTTCTACCCCATTATTGCAGCTTTATATTTGCAAGAGCCTTCCTCGAACAGATGTTCTTTCCGTGTGCATATCCCATACTTCCCACTGCAAACACTTTTACTACACAAACAGCAGATTGTCTTGCTTCTGTTGTTCGGATCGAGAAAGAGTAAATGCCTCATTCTAATGATGTGGGTTTTCTTCCCAGGATGCTTAACRTCTTCCATTCTCACTGGCCCTGCTCACTTCAGGCATTTAATTTCTGTTTCTTGGGCTCTTCAKCACTTACCTTTACTCTAAAGGGTCTGCCTAAAAATATCATTTTCCTGAATCTCCTTTACTGCTTTCACTTTCTTTTGATCACTTTTGATGTATCTTCCTCTTTTTGTAGAATCTACTCTGTCTTCTTCAGCTCTGCTCATCGAGGAACTAATTCAATGGGATTTAAAGGGGAGTGTATTTTCTGGAGTAACAATTAATATAGATTGGTGAATATAATTCCTACAAGTTGTAGAATAGGAGACAATAATTCAACAATGAAAGAAAGTTTGTGTTGGCTAGGTATTGCAAAACCAAGATTTGAACACCCCAATCCCTCTGATGTTTAATCAAAAGCATAACTTGTAAGTGGAGTAATTTGTACAGTCTTCTAAAATTATGATGACATTGCATAGATCCTTGGCCTCTTTCATAGTGATTATGATTACTTTCAGAGGACATCTTTGTTCATGGCTTTTTCTAATTAAAAATTATCTGTTCCTGCGCTTTTAGCTTCTCCTGTTTTTCATAAGACATTTGTCAGTAATAAAGCAGCAATAATAATGTAAATTTCAGAGCAATTACAAAAAGTAACATTTGTCATTGGATAGTAATTCATAATGAAAAAGCGATGGTGGGGAGATTCCTGTGGCAGGAAACTGCCYCAGCTAGTTTGCTTTGTTTACTTGACCTGGACTGTTTAGAGATACCTGAAGTGTCCTTATGCCAACTTGTACAACAGAGATGTGACAGGATGTTGAGGGCATCTGCTTTGAATCTCTCCCAGCCTCAAAGTCATGGGAAACATCACTCTTGTGCTCTGAAACTTTCTGAAACATAAGCTCTGTCACAGTTCWAATAYCYATGATAGGAATCCTGCCCTTTGTTYCTTTATAATAATTTGCCTTTTAAAGMATCTTTTWAAATCACCTTAACATCTAGCTTTTCAGTTGAYCATATTGTTTCATTTTTGCTCACATTGTTTTTCTCTGCATCCTCTCTGCTATAGTTGTCTCCCACATGAACACCATTCCACTGAAAAATACTGTCACCTCCTTGTATTTGTTTCAGTTCTCACATTACAATTTCCCTCTTACTTCTTGCACAGATGGACTAAAAGCTATTTGGCCTGTTCACTTAAGCTTCACAGACACAATATTAGAGGGCTGCACCTACTATGCAGGCAGCCTTTTAGGGTTTTGCAGGTAAAAACAGKACTTAAAAATGGTGGTCATACAGCTTAAAAAGTTGATTAGGTTCCACTGACAATAAAATCAGCCTGTGGTTGATTTGAATACAAGAACTAGATTACTACAGGCTGAAGACACAGCTCAGGGTATCACAAAAAGCTCAGTGATACCCTCTTCTGCCTTTCTTAAAGTATTGGAAAATTAATAATAAATTTCTATTTGTTTGAAAATCACTGATTTCTCTGTCTGGTAGCCTATGAAACTTTCTGCATCTGCTTACAATTACTTTGGAGATTACAATCTTGACACAAATAATTTTTTTCTCCTTTTCAGTCTTTTTACTTGTTCACAAATGAAATGTAGACATTCTTAAAAAGTAATTGTATACCAGTGAATTAATCATAAAGTCTAGCTGCAAAATTTTCTCTCTCAGAAATGTTTATAAACCAGTTCTATTAATTCTTTTTAATACATTACAAATACAATTTGCACTACACCCATCTACTTTCAGATTAYGACCCTGAGCTAAGCATTAGCACTAGTTAAAAATTCTTTTGAAAAACAGYAGTTAGGAAGAGTGTGTGTGAAAACTGAGGAAAAATAGATTTCTACTGTYATCCTCTGCACCATGCCCATCCATCTCACTGGCATCCATCATGGGCCTGTTCAGTTCCATTCCAAGATGCCCTGTGCTGGCTGCTACGCTGAGGAGCAACACGCAAGTGTAGCTCTGAAATTACTGCTCAYTTTGGTCATGGCTTGACATGGTTCTACTTATCAATATTGCCAACATTAACTGYAGATTCCTCACTGGGTAAAGCAGTTCTACTGAGCTAGACCCACAACCGAGACATTGAAAAGTGAAAATTAGTATTTTGTAAACAAGAAATAGTTGCTATATCCAGGTAAATGCAAAAATATTCAGTAAGACAATCACAATGTTACTGTTGAAATTTAGCTATTATTTTTGAACACTCAGTTAGAACTTAGTGCTCATTATCGTGTAAAAACAAAGGTGTAATTACATTTAACCTTTTTCTCCCCATGAAGAAAAATAAACATAAATAACCAGATGCCATGAGCTGAATCAGTATTTGTATTTAAATAGTAGTTATAGTTCACCGAAAATAGAGGAAAACTCACCTTACTCAAAGATAACCTGGAGCTGATAAGATGTCTATTTATGTCACCAACATTACCACTGTTTCTATCACTTGTTCATGAAATTATGCTCTAATGGCAGTATGAGAGGGAAAGTGCACCAGCACATCTTTTTGCAAATCTCACATTTTCTTCGCCAGTGTTTCTTCCCAGCCATCTCATCCACAATCTCAGTTCTGTCAAACTAGAAGAGAATGAACCTCATCTTTTCTGTTTGGTGCTTCTTCTTCTACCCCAGATTTGCCAGCTCCTGTTTCACTATGAGRTGTGTGTTCTCATATTTTTCATGARGACAGTGGATCAAGATACATTTGAGGTCTTCACACCCAGGTAAAACTGGAGAAAATAATTTATTAWGTGGAATAAAACTTTATTTACCSAATTAAGTACAAAACAAAATGCCCCAAAAACTAAGAGCAGGACCTACTAAATATCAAGAGCTTCAATTTGCTGAAGTACAGTAATGGGATTGATTAATTGGAAATATTTCTTAATTGTGGCTCCCATGGAAAGCAGCAGCATTAAGAAATTAAAGGCCTGTATTGACACCATGAGCCATCTGAGATCACATATACTACCTGAGACACTACATATGCTGAAATATTAGTGAAGAAAGTGCATTGTACTTCCAGTGTCAGTGTGTTTAATTTGCTTACTAGTTTAGTAGAATTTAGACTTCAAGAATGGAACAGGCATGGAACCACCCAGTTTCAGAAACTGTTTTATCTGGATAAAGTGGGTTTGGTTTTGGTTGGGTTTTTTTCCCCTTTTTTTTT
>NW_026623301.1:1854175-1855691 GCF_030028575.1 Malurus melanocephalus | reverse complement strand
TTAAGTGAGGAGGATGTGGAGAAGCTGCCTAAAGCAGAAATTCTACAAAACTAATTAGCCATAGTACAATTAAAGTAGCGCTCTCCAGACAATCCCAAGTTATTATCTGTGAACCTTTGTACAAGAGTGCCCTGCATCTCTTTTCCTCTAACACATATTATTTCTGCCTTTGGACTGCTTTTTGGTGTCTTTTAGAAAGTTCATAGCTGAGCCATTGAATAAGTATGATCCCGGCAATAAAAAATTGGGGTGATTTTTATTCCACCTCTCCTTGCAGTTGCATGAAATGCTTCTTCTGTAGCCCTYTACTACAACAGGAGACCAAATTCTCCAGTGTCTCCTCTTCTATTTAATTGTGTAGATCTGCAAGATAAGTCTCCAGTCCTTGCCTAYGTCAAGGAGTTCAGAGCATATCTAAAGAGGAAAACTGCTGGGATAGCCSTGAGGCACATTTTTGAGCAATGCACTTACAGGAGGTGTCAATTACAGGGGTCCAAATGACCCACAGAGCCGAAATCAAAGYTACGATCAACAGAGCACTGTGACATCTTGTTCCTGCTCCCCTTTCCCCAGCATCAGAGACTGGGTGAAATTCAAGGGTGTTTTTAGGAGGCCAGACCAATGAGGTGATTCCCCTCAAACCCTCCAGTTCTCTGAGACATCTGGCACCTCCAACTGCTCTCCGTGCTGACACTTCAAGGATTTTCCCCARTAAATCTCAGGATGATCTTTGCATCTTCCTTGATACATGGGAGAACTGTGAGAAGGTTTTGGAGGATTTCAATAATTTCATGGTTTGACTTCTTTCCTGCAACATGGGTTGACTATAACACCACAAGAAGACATCTCAGCCCTTGTAGCTTATAGCCAGCATTGAGGCAGCTTGCTCAGTTGGAAGCTGTGCAAAATTCCAAGCTAGATACTTCGTAGGTCATTGGAAACAACACTTGACTTAGAGCTTGCAATTAACTCTGCAGTACAGATGCACTCCCAAATTCTTTCACTCACTTTCACTTGCAAAGGCAGCCAATAGATATTTTTTTCAATCAAAGAGGTTTTATTTTAATCTCAAAAGGCTTTTCAGAAAAAAAGTCCTTTGAACTCCTTTTCTRCTGCTTGAATGAAAAGCAAAGGGAAAATTTTGGTTTTCAAGRAGTTGAGTTAGGAAACCTAATCCTGTTCCAGACTAACAACAAGTGAGTGCCTGAAGGCAGTCTCACAACACACCATCTGATTAACTTAGAACAAATCTGGACAGCTTTCAGAGAATACACAATGAACTTTCCTCAGCCATGGGAACAGAAAAGTAAAGGGAGAGGATGCGTTCAAGGAAGATAATAAGTGAAAAAATTAATTGAAGAATCATCTACTAAAAAAAATTTCCCTTTGTAAAATTATGATTAATCAAAGCAAGAAACAGTCTGTGAAGGGGAGAGAAAGTTAATTTTGACAAATCTCAGCCATTATCTTATATAAAATCTCATATAAGATTTTAAAATCTTATAAAATTTGGTTT
>NW_026623301.1:1810977-1854045 GCF_030028575.1 Malurus melanocephalus | reverse complement strand
CTTATTTGTCATTGCCAGATCAGGGCTGTATGACACTGAGAAAAATGCAGCAAGAATAACGACATAAATATGTGCGTTTCTGTAAAGCTAATTTTTACATCTCTTTCACTAATCTTCTCTGAGTCATTGTGAAGAATAAAATACCCTCTTGATATCAAACATTTACATTAATTGATGGGTAGAGAACACCTGCATCCRCAAAAATTGTACCAAATGTAATCACCACAACAAGATTCTGGGGACCTTCTGCTCAACCACCTACCACTTGCCATTGTTACTAAGGTCAGATGAATGCCTCCAAGAAGCAGAGACACTATTACAAATATTTGAGAGAYGCTTTTCCTGAAGGCATCATTTTGGTAGTTCTTGCAGAGAGGATTTTTGATGTTTTTCTGCAAAGATGAAGGAAGACACTAGCCCATCTCTACTTCTCATTGAGAACCGTGCTTTCCAAAGGCGTGCTAAACCGTCTATACCTGGAATTTATCATCATAATGCTAAAAAACATATTTTAATCCAGATTGCACCAAACCAAGATGGCAGGTTGTTTTTCCATTTCCCAGCAAAATAGCCTCTGCTTTTTTCTCATTTTCAGTCTGCAAGAGCTATGTCATAATATCAATAAAATTGGTACATCACTAGAAAGCCACAGTTCCCAATCTTTTTTTCATGTGCAACATGTTGCCCACAAGACTTTCTGATATTGCCACTTGAAACAGTAAATTAAAAACTTAAAACCAAGGCCAACAGAGAGAGCAAACCTGTCCACAAAATGCAAGTTGCTCAGTATTGCTCCTCCTGGGACTACTGTTCTAGAGTAATGTGCAAATATTCTCAACAAATCACAGCTTAAATATCAGTTTGTTTGCCAAGTGATTCTCCCAACTCCCTGCTTACAGCCATGAGAAAACATTTTATTTATTAATTATTATTTGTAATTTGGGAAAACAAATGGCTGTATTCCCAGTCAGTCAACTCTCCTATCCACATATGTGCATTCCAGGAGCGAAAGCTTTACCTCTGGCTTAGAGAGGTATTTTTGTTCCCTGGGATCCTTCATTAAAACATTAGCAGCACATTACTGCTTAGCAGGTGCACAGACCCCATAGCCAAATGTTACTTGTTAACTGTGGTGCAACATTATATGGCCATAAATGTCTAGGTATTAATCACACGTTTTGATTTGTATCCAAAATGTGATTTATGCACCAGATTTCCAAGAGTGTATGCTAAACTAACAAGGAAGAGAGAAGGAATTGAGTTCAGTCAGGCAGCTGAATTGCTCTGCCATCAAGTGAATGTACCTGTGAGCAGTCAGGGCAGTGCTGGAACAGGAACTGGARTCAACCGCATCAGCAATGGGGGAGGGAAGGAAAACAGAAACGATCTTTGAGAAATTCAACTAACTTCTTTCCTTTGCTGAGGAAAGGAATATAAGAACAGTTTACAGCAGGATTCAGAGGGTAAGRAAAAATAGTAGCAAACAACCTTCCCAAATACAATTTCCTTACAAATAAAAGAACAGAGCTGTTCCCACTAGAAGTAGAGGTCTTCCACTCTATTCAAAGCAGGATTTGACAACAGTATAGTAGTCTGTTGGTGCTTATATGCTAATTTATATATGATTCTAAGAGGGAACAAAGCACTGACTGGCAGAYGGTCTGTAGTCCAGTTTCACTAAGTTTCTCTGCAGTGCTATTTATTCTACTAAAAATACTGTCTGTCATGAGGGTCAACAGTAGAAATTTTGTTCATCATATCTCCTGATGAAGTGGTGACCCCTGACACTCCTGAGTTGTTTAGTTGTGTTGATGAAAACACAATACAGATCATGTTTCAAGCACACGGGACATGGATGCACTGGAGAAGAGCACAAAGCAAARCTGCAGACAAGTCAGAGGAAAAGCTCTTAGAAGGATGATGCTTCCCAAACAACTACGGCTTGATGGTCTTCTCTAATTTTAGGAGAAAGTCCCATGTGATCTGGCCTGTAGCAAAGCTTAGGATGATACTCAAATAGATTTTTGCAAAATCCCGCCTTCATTCTGCTTTTGAACTTCCTAATTCATACTTTGGCCTAAGAACTGTATTGAAAAGGTCATTCATGAAAACAGGTGAAAGCAGCGCTTGCATCCCACCAGCACACACAACATGGTAAATAACTGGCAACTGAACTCCAAATCAAGAGAGAAAAAAAAGCATAGGATTCCACCCCAAAAGAAATACCTCAAACAATGTACTTCAAAAACACCTGAAACAGGATAAAAATGTGTCTAGCTTCTCAGGGAGATATCCAAGAACTGACTGAACTGCATCTCACTGCATGAAGACCCTTAGCTCTCCAAGGGATTCACTGTGATGCTCTACTCCTCATCTTTCATTCAGAATCCTATTTCCTGACACTGATTTTGCCTTCACCTGCATTTGCCATGATTTTTTGTCTTTTCTCTTAYAAGGGAGGAACCCTACTGCTGCTTTAGACATTATCCGGGATAAAGCATACGGYATATCCTTCATCCTTGACTTCCACCTTCCCCGCTCTGACATTCACTTTCTCGCATAATTTCCAAGTCCAGTTAAGCAAATCACAATAATCAATTATGATCTATGAAATTTTTTATCTGTGACCTCCCTTTTGTGTGTGTGTTGCTTCCTATTAGCTAATGCCASACAATTAATTTCTTCTTGATATTCCTTTTGTGCTCAACAACTAGTCATAGTTAGGGCAAACCCATCTTTTCAATGTAAACCTTGCTCTAACATGGGAATGAAATCACTACAGATCTATTATTTCTCGGAACAGGATATTTCATTTGCATAAAATATTCTGCACTTGACACAGTGCCAGGAAGAAACACCTAATGTCCATTCTTCACTGCACTCTTGCTGTGGCCTTAGGAACAGAAGGAATCACCATGTTAGCCTCGTGGCTATTACTCCTGAGTTCCTCACTTCTTAKTCCCATCTCTGATTTACACTTTGATGACTCTCTGAGAGCCCTGTCAAGTCAGTGACCAAGATAATGGACAAAAAGGAATTTCTTACATGATGTAATTTCACATTAAACAGGATGGTTCACAGGTTGTAATAGAAGGTCAATAGCAGATATTATAACCCCTAGATTGGTTGGAAAAAAATGGTTATTTGAATCAAAACCCAAATAAAGTTCTATACAAGTCAAGATAGCTGAAGAGAAGTGTCTCCATGCATGTCAGTGACATGCCTGGTCTAATAACCTCAAAGGAAGGCACCTTGTTCATTTTCGTAACAGCAGGACTTACTGGCAGGGAACGGCATTAGCAGTGTCTTCAAATGTGCAATGTCTCTTTTTAGTTTTAAGTTGGATGGCTATATTCCAAAGTAAAAAAATTATCTAAATGTCATTAGTCCAATGGGAATGCAGAAAATGTACATTTTGGAGACAGATCAACCTGTTAAGCAAGAAAAGGAGACCAAGAAGAAATTAATTAATTGAATGGATTCATGAGTCCCTCATTTGTTATTAATAAAGCAMAGAGGAATAAAATGTTGATGAGACACAGTCATTCACCTTGGATCAGTATGTAAAAGGAAAATTCAGCGCAGTGTAGATAGTTATCAAGGCCATATGCACAGCTTTTTCTACTGAGTTATGGACATTATAATAAATGATAGACTCAACCACTGCATACGTATACTTTGCCTAGGGATAAATTTCACCCTAAAAAAAAACCYGATGAGGCAAATTTTAGAGAAGAAGAGAGCTGATTTAATACAATGTATAGCATGCAGTCACTAATGGACTTTTTGTTATTCCCAAAGATAACTGACCCCATAAAGGGTTTTAAGTAATTCTTAACATTATTTTCATACACTTCAAAGACAATCAGTCTCTTAAAACTATTGCTATATTTCTCCATATTACAGAGCTATATGCATCTTGGAATATKACACAACTACGTATACACTACTTTCTGCTTTCATGGACAAAAGTATCCTGTGGTAATGACAACCACAGTATTGAATTTGCCTATTTCAGAAGCCTAATGCATTTTCACTCAGTTCTTAGATCTTATTTTTCTGTTACTCATGCTTTATATATATATATATATATATATATATATATATATATATATATATATATMTCCTGTTAATTATAGTAGTCTGGTTTTTGKTTTTTGTCTCGTATCAGATGCTACCRAAATGGATATGATTTTAGCCATTGTGTGGTGCAATCAAGGCCTGCTCTTACTCCATCTGCAAGATCTGCTGTAGTCCATTCTCTGAAGAAAAGAGAAGTTATAATTTATTGATTTGCTAAAACTCACTTAAGTTACTTGAAACTACTGAGGAGTGAAATCCACCGTTGAACATGAGGCCAGGCACAAGGCCTAAGAAGTGCTTAAGCGCATTTTGAGGATATAAAAGTGATTGAAGTGGTTACACAGGACTGGTGCTAGTACTTCACACAGGAGAGGAGCYGACCATGTGTAAGCATTTCAGGAAATCACACCAGGTTCTGATTTTCCCCCAAATTTCAGCAACTACACTAATAATTCTACCAGGCCCTCACAGCCATGCTACAGCTCAGGACTATTTCATTTTGTCTAAGTAATCACAGAGGGATAAAAACCWCTCTAGGTCATGGTAGAAGCTCAAGTCATCAGAAATACCTCCTAACATCTTTAGTATTATGATTGTTCCAAAGGAAAAAGAAAAACCTCAAGGCAATTTTAGAAAAAAAGAAAGAAGGGATAGATTCATCTAATCCACTTCTACTAAAGATTTAAAGAGTATTCTGCTTTTTGCCTTTGCTTGAAACCATATCTCCCACATATCCCTGAAGATGTGCCACGTGCTGTGATGGTTAGGACCAAGCCTGCTAGTCTAGAAATGTGCTTTTTCTGTTCACTAAATAAGTGCAGACTATATTGAGTTGCAAAAGGTAGARTAAGAAAGGGGGGAAGATGTTTTTTCCAGCATGGAAAAAAATCAGAAGCTTTATTGCATCTGTTTACTGCTTTATTTCTGATTTTCTAAATCACTGACAAATTTAAAGAAGGGCYAGCTAGTATTGGAAGAGATCCTGAATAGTCAGCGGTAGTTTAGTGAGATCAGTCAGGTCACAAAGCCTTGCCAGAGTTGCTCCTCCCTCAGAAATTTTTGAATCTATATTTAAACATCCTTGATCTGGCCACAAGAGACATGATAGGGTTGATAGCGAGCAAAGAGGGGCAAGGAGGAAATTAGGGCTTCCAACAGAAGGGGGGGTGGGACAGCACTTCTAGAAAATCTGGGCTCTTTGGACATAATTGTCTGGCAGTGKGTAGGTATTACTAAAACCCAGGATTGTTTCCAACACTACATCATCATATCCAGTASTACTGTCTGCCAGTGTGTTAGTAGTAAATCTGAAGAGCCAGGAAAATAAGTGGAGCCTGTCTGCCTGCAATGAGGGTCTGGCCTCTGCGCTGYCACAGTCAATGTCTTTCTCAGAGAATTAAATTATCTGCTAAATATTGAAAATATTCCTGAGACAATAAATGGTCTTTGCTAAATTTCTGGGGGTGGAAGGTGGGAGAAGGCTGGGATTTGAAGAGGAGAACAGCTACAGGTAYAAATGGAAAGTAGAGTGCTCCTGGAAGTGAAAGGCCTTGTTGGCATCACTGCACTGGCTTCASCAGCAGCCAGCCCCAACCTGGCCAAGGTGCACACTTTGTGCTTTTCTTTCTCCCCTGGCATAGTCAAATTGCTGAAGATTTGGGAAAAACTCTTTCCACTTGAAAGAGGAAAGAGCCTTCACTCTCTGAGGTTGTCTCACATCAAGACCTTTGGGGTGAGAAAACCAGCGCTCCTCATTCAACACTAGAAAGAATTGCCTGAAGGAATGATGGCTGAAGGGACAGAYATATCAAAGCTGGTGGATTTGGGGTAAAGGAGGGAAAGCAAAGCTCAGATTGAAGGCAATCCCATAGGCTTGGGAGTTGAAACAGGAGATACACAGATTTCTGAAGTCTAGATTTGAAGCAAACAAATTTGAATTTTTAACAAGAAACATTTTGCCATCCAATCAGAAGACCTTCCTTGTTTAGGAGCAGCGCCACTGGAAAAGGGATTGGAAAAAACTTAAACCAAAGCAAGCCTGCTCTTTTCCCTGTTTAGGCTATTCTATAAGTCAAGTGAGGCCTTATTGTGTTTCAATCTGTTYTAATTACAATTTTCCATCTATCTCAGTGGGAAGTTTTGGTTTAAATAAATGTCACTCCATTACCTTTGCATAGTGCAGTTTAAAGTGTTATGGTATTGAATTGGACACCAGCTACCATGGTAGGAACCGCCTAAAACTCTACAGAATAACAGCTGTAGGTGCTGGCAACTGCAGGTGTCATGTGGCCAGTTCAATTCATTACCTTTCTAGAACCTTGATAATATGAGAGAGTCCTGTCTTTGGAAACCATTTATCCAGAATGTACTGATTTCCAGACTCATTAGTTCCCATTCTTTTTCATCTGTTTGCATACTGATATCACCCTTCAACTCAAACGGCTTATCTTCCATATTGGTGTTYATCCTTCTTCACCCAGGAAACAATTTAGTTTTTTGATCTCTATGTGAAGGCCAAGCAAATCAAGCTCTTCTAGCTTTCTCTCATTTCACATACTTTCCATGCTCCCAACCATCCTAACAGCCATCCTCAGAAGTCTGTGTTCACTTTTCTTAAACATGGAACATCATAACTGCATGCAAGACTCTGTATGAAGTTGTCTGCTTGAATAMTTTTATGAAATCTAATAAAATTATACATGCAGGAATTCTTACAGCAGTAAAAATCATAGCCATAAAAAACATCTTTCACATCTTTTCTTAGTATGGCTGATACTTAACATGTGAATGATAGCAGACATGAAAAAAAGTAGGTGACTGAAATCTGGAGCTACAAGGAAGATTTTTAATAAGTGTTTTGCTTGGTATAATTACAGCAGATATTAACTAACAGTTATTTCCTCCCAGGAAAAAAAAAATTAAAATAGAACTTTTCACTGAGAATATTAGTCACAGAACAGAGCAGGATTCTCGGGAGTTTTGTGTGCTGTGAGTGAAGARACTTGAAGGAAAAGTATGAGATAACAGGTTATGGAGAACCATATGTCCATGCCCGTTCCATGTAGTTAAAGCCTAATAAAGCCCTTTTTTAGAAGCTTCCATCAACACACAGGAAGATAAGTCTCATTTTTCACAGAAAAAACACTAATATATCTCCCACATGTGTGACCACTTTGTCCTGCCCCATAACACACCACATTACCACTTATTGTAAGTAGCCATAAGAACTAAAAAAATTTCCCCCTCAATTGCAAAAATTCTTAAATTTTTGTTCAGAAATACAAAAAAAAGTAGTAAGCAAAAAACAAACCCACACAAACTACTGAAAGAACCCAACCACAACACAAAAACAAAATAAAAAAGGACCTCTTACCAYTGCACACTCCCCAGCTGCAGCATTCAGCCAAGAAGTGGCTGTGCTGACTCCAGCCCATAGTCTCCCTTGCCATGCTGCAAGGTCAGTGTAATGCTCCCTACCTTCCCCAAGAAGTTCAGAGCAGCTTCTCAGCAACCACTTCCCTCCAGAGYGGAACATTGCAGCCTGAGGCTTCCCTCTGAGTCACAGAAGGTGACTGTACCTTGATTTCATTTAACAAGAGCAGGGGCTTAATTAAGGTTTCTCACTTCACTGGTGTAGCCTATGAACCCCAGATCATGGGGCTCATGGGGATGTTTGCTTCTCTAAAATTAAGTTCTGGAGCCAGGAATCTTTTCCTAACAAAATTTTCTTGAATTGGCTATACTTTCTGTCTCCAAAGTGTGTTTTCAATGAAATTACATATTTCAGTGAAAGCATTTTTATTGAAAGGACTTGCTGGTAACTTTTGATGAGCATGTTTAATCATGGACTGCTCCCCCACAAAGAAGAAGCTAAAGGACCCAACACATTTTGTGCCTACCCGTGACTGGGAAGTTTCCAGATGCATCTTACCCTACTCTCTCATTCCTTGCCGACCTTCTCCAGCAGATTCATGCAAAGCATCGGTTTTAACAGAAGCCAAGGAAAATTTTGGAGTTCTGTGTGGGATTTCACTACCTAACTCTAGTTGACTGACCCTTGCTCTAGATAAAGTCCTTTTCTCTTTACAGGCTTTTCTCCTTCTGCTACCCCTCTTCGTGGAGGACAGCCCTGGACCTCTTCCAGCTATACAGTTTTCCCATCTGGTTTGTGCAAGAGGAGAGAGAGACTATGGCCTTGCCTGGTCCTTTACACATCTGAGACTGCTTTCTTCCCAAGAACAATTCTGCCTGGCTCTCTCATGAGCTGCATAAGGTTGCAGTTGCTCTGAGAAGCCCTGGCCTCCACAACTGTCTTGATTTTCTGTTTATGGTATTTGTTGCAAATATTATTCCTAAATCCTCATTTCTTTCCTTAGCCCACAAACTTGATGATAGCCCAAGCCCTGCTGTTCTTTCCMGTTTAATACATTTTCAGCCTGAGCAGTTTCTCTATAGAAAAAGAGACTCTCACAACCTTTTGAGGATGCACTTGATGCCTACTACTAATGCTTAGGGGTTAAGACTTTGTGGCAAACACCTGCCAACTCAGCTCCCAGTGCTACTTACATAAATATGCTTTTGTTCTTAGAATATGTTACACCAGGTTTCATAAAAGCACCCGTGTACAGCTATAAAAGATTTAAAAGATATAAATAATAACCTAGGAGTCATTTAAAGTTGGGATCAGCAAATTTCAAGGAAGGGATCAACCAACTTTGGTAATTTAACAACTGTTTAAAATACATTAGCAATATCTGGTTTAATCTTATGGTAATTTATAAGCTATGAGGTTTTGTAAGAAAAAATTCACAGTAATACAGGAATTAAGTAATACAATAAATTAAGTACAAGCCTACAAATGAGTTTTTTAAAGAAAAGGTCTATCATTCTACAGGACTGTTAAAGACACATAGGCATGCACATAAACAAACAAATGAGCACACAAAGGTATATATAAAAGCATTTCAAATAGCTGTATAGAGTTGTTTTGAAAAGGATCAGGTATATTTGATTTGTCCCTTGCGTTTCTGTTCTGTGCCATGTTATTAATGAAGGGCAGTTGCTCAGAATTAGCTCACAGGTATTTTTCATGCTTGAAAAAGAATACAGTAAGGCCACAGTACTCCCAATCAAGGCAGACATGTAAGGAACTGATCCATTGTATGCATACCTAGTGTCTTGTTGCACATGTACCTCATTCTGTTGTGTTCGGGGGCTCGGCACTTTTTTTTCAGGTTTTCTTACATGCTTTATTGCCACTGAGGCAAGGAGTCAAAGTGAAAGCTGTTCCCCCTCGTACCAGTTGTCCAGTGAGGTCAGAACTGTTTAGCATAAAAAATACACTATAAGGAATCTTTKGGAAACATTGCAAGGTGGCCATACACCAGATTCTCCCCACTGAGGTTGTTTTTCAACACCCCTGTGTCACTTTGAAGCCAAAGCCCTCATCAGGAAAGTGAACCAAGGCATGTCTGTCTGCACAGGGATCTGGCCTTCTGCTCTAGGGAGGACTGGAGGCTGGGCTGGTACCTGAGAGGAAGCCTCAGGGAKCTCTAACAGGGCCATGCTTCCACGGCTGCCAGGCAGCACAGGGCCAGGTGTGCCCCCTGTCCCTGTGCCCRAGGTCTGCTGCACAGCACAGACTTTCCTTGGCATCCTGCTGCCAGTGGYAGCCAACATGGCATGGACCCATGAGTGTGGCTTCCTCTTTGCACAGCTCTTTCATACRTGGACATGCATTTTCATGGTTGCTCTTCAAAGGTTTCCACTTAAAACCAAAAAACAGTTGCTTTTCACTGCACCCAAAATAGGACTATGGACAATTATTATGCTCTGGAGTGGTTTAATTAGTGACTCTGTCTTGTTTCTTCCCCTTTAACATAACAATTAAACTTACTGGAATCTCACAACACTTATTGAATCTTACAAAATTTAAAGGAAAAGATCACACTCTTCAGTTTTACATTCTGTTTTAAAAGTACTTTCCATTCTTGCAGGACTTTATTTTACAAATAATGCTGAAGATAAATCCATTCTTTCAACATAACTGTTGTTTGTGATTTAAGTATTCAAACAGAATCATTAACATTGTGAACTATGAAATCTAGACCTACTTTGACCTACTTCTGTTAGGTGACTTTGCCTAAACCAACAAAGGATAAAATTCCCTATAGGAATAGAGATGGTACTCAGAGGAAAAAAAAATAAAATAAAAATTATTCAAAGTTCTTTCAAGCAGAGAGACTTTCTGCACCCTATTGTCCCGGTGCTGGCTATGTTTTCAAAGTCTTTCCACAACACAAGAGGTTAATTTGTATTCTGTGGCTAATAAAAACAGCAAGCAAGGTAATACAAAACTGCCATTATACAAATGGGCTTGGGGCTGCACAAGAGGAATATCAATATTATTAAAGGAAGGACTTGCCTTGTATTATATGTTTCCCATTAAAAAAATCCTTCAAAAATTCTGCTGAGCTCTAGTGCTCTAGCAATATAAAATATCTTTTCTTCACTTTCAAAAAAAAAAAATCAAAGAGGCAACAGCAGGGCTATGTTATTAACAAAGTCATACAATGTCAATAAGAATAGAAAATAGTAAAGAAAGCAATATAAGTGCAAAACTCACAGAGCACATTTCACATCTTTTAAACATACAGATTTGCAAGGGTATAGTATTCCTGAAAAGAGGGTAGTCTTAGATTTGTCTTTTATGTGACTCAAACTGCTGAGAACATCTCAGGATTGGACCCCACASTTCAGGAAGACAAAGAAGAAGTTGCCTGACACAGCTCTGCCAGCCTACTTCCAACCTGACCTAGAAAAACCCATGCAGTTTCTGTTCTGAATCTCTCTGGAGAAGAGGCTGCCAATTGTACCAGACTGCAAGGTGGTTTAATGATGTGGACAATCGGGCCTTTTATTTCTCCTGTGCTCGTCTGGGAAAATTTGGAAACCATACATTGTAGTACCTTTCCGTGTTCCCGCAAACTGAACAGGGAGCTTTCCAAGGTCTACAATGAGCTGCCAGAGGTTCAGCAACAAGACAAAACCTTGCAGCCTGTTATTGATAGTTTGCCTGAACATACAAAAGAAATGGTCCTTTATAAACACATTCAAAAATTCAGGAAAATTGTTTTTCTTGCTGATGTTTAAAATATGATTATAGAAGTAAAATATTCACCACATATATTCATGGCCTAAAAAGACTACAAATGTAAGGGAGAACTTAAATCAGTTTGTAGATACTAAAGTCTCCTACTTAGAATAGAGATGTTTCAAAAAGAAATCCAATCTCCCTCTCCCACTTCCACTGTGGGAATACATTTGCCCATGTATCACTTGACTGATATTCCCAGAGACTACAAAACATCCTTTCCCAAATTTAGTAGTATAAGTTAGACAAGAAGTAGARAAAGGCAGAATCCAGAGGAACTCCCACAACTTTTATAAATAGTCTTTGACAAAAGATAAGAGTTTATGAACAGAAAAGATGATAGTGTCTATTCCTGAGCAAGATTCTGGTCAATACCATTTTACATATCATCTTCTCATAATGCATAGTACTCTTACCAAGAATTATTCCAAATATTGTTTTTACAATTTACAATTTACTTTGTGAAATTTTGTCTCTGCTGTAACAGGAGTTATGCTTAATCCTCTTTGTAGCTGATAATCACATTTCCCATTAAAGTAGTATTCTCTCATACCGATAGGACAAGCTGGAGAGGAAGATTTCACACGGGCATGTAGTGATGGAGCAAGGGGTAATGGCTTTGAACTGAAAGAGASCAGGTTTAGATTAGATATTAGGAAGAAATTCTTTACTATAGGGATGGTAAAGCACTGGTACATGTTGCCYAGAAAGGCTGTGGATTCCCCATCCCTGAAAGTATTCAAGGCTGATCTCTGAAAGGAAGTTTAAAATATGTCTGGCTTTATGATTATAAACTACACATCTCAAAAGATTTTTGAATTTCCATGAATCACAAGGACTGTATACTCACCAAAGAGCAGGAGTACTTCACAGCCCAAGTCCCTTCAGCACAGAGATTACACTGCACTCCAACTCTTCCCACACTCATGCACGTGGTTTTCTTCCCCAAAAGAGTTGGAAACTGTGTACCTGGTACCAGGACTCTGGTCCTGTTTTGAATCTATTGTCCTTCAGGTTGCATACAAACAARAAATCTCACATGAAACTGATAAAAATGTTGGTTTCTGAAGACCAGACAGTGATTGAATCTACTTGTTTGTGTATAGCTCCTCACCTCTTTCAGCTTGCACAACGTTTCAAGCTGTAGCTGCATAAGACAACACATTTGATGAGACAAGACAACATTGCTGACATAAAATGAGAGCCCTTAACATCACTGGTTTTCATTTTTGCCATAAACGAGAACAGAAATTTGCAATACAACAGTGTTTTCACTGAGATCAACTTTGGAGCCATGTATTGACCTGAAGGATCTGCTTTTTACTCTCAATATTATTCCTTGTTACCAGAAGAAACAAGAAAATCACTGCCTGGGCCCCTGATCCCTCTTCTGATTGTTCCAAGGCCCCAAAGCCTCTTTTGAATGCCCTCAGCCTTCTCTTTGTTATTTCTGCCTTGCCAATTTGGACAACCGAATCAGAGGGCCTCACTAGACTGCCAAGTTTTCCAGTAATGTCCCTTCTCACTGTCTCTGGGAGACAGCAGGGTCCAGTCTGCGTATCAGAACCACTGCTCCCCTGAGAAGGGAGTCTCCTATTACAGCTGCCCTCCTTTTCTTGTTAAGGGGAGGCCCAGTACAGGTGTTTCAGGAGGACCCACTATCCCAGAAGGACGTTCTCCCACCTCATCTGCTGTTTGGCCTTCTATTTCCAGAGACTCAGACCTGTTGTAGAAGGTACCATTGCCATTAAACCAAATTCTGAGGATGAGGAACCTTCCTCCTGCAATGTGCTGTGAGCTGCTTACAGCCCTCTTCTTTAAGAGGTCCTTGACCAACAGCCCTTTGACTAATTACCCTCAGGGTTCCGAGTCCCTCTGCTTCTCCACTATAACTCAGGTTCAGGACTGGAAGGGACACTAAGAAAGTTTACAGACAGCAGAAAACTTTGAGGAGCTGTTGAAGGCCGGAAGGCCTTGCAAGAGAACTCAACAAATTCGAGGCCTGGGCAGTCATCAACAACRTGAAGTTCAAAAAGCGTAAGTGCAGGATTCTGCACCTGGGACCCAGCAACCTTGGATGTACAGACAGATTGGRGAACGAAATGGAAAGTAGGGGTGCAGAAAGGCSCTGGGGGTCCTGGTCAATGGCTGAACAGGAGTCAGCAGTGCCCTGGCAGCCAGGAGGGACARMCTGGGGGGCATCAGGCACAGCATGGCCGGCCGGGCAAGGGAGGGGATTGTCCCGCTCTGCTCTGRSCTGGGGCGGCCTCACCTTGAACATTGTGTGCAGTTTTGGGCATCACAATAAAAAAAAGACATGAAATTATTAGAGAGCATCCTAAGGAGGGCAACAAGGATGGTGAAAGCTCTGGAGGGGAAGCCTGGTGAGGAGTGGCTGAGGTCAGCTGGTCTGTTCAGCCTGGAGAAGAGGAGACTGAGGGGAGACCTCACTGCAGGTACAGCTTCCTTGTGAGGGGAAGAGGAGGGACAGCACTGATCTCTTCACTGTGACTGGACCTGAGGAAATGGCCTGAAGTTGTGTCAGGGGAGGCTTAGGACAGAGTTCAAGGATCATTTGGACAATACTCTCCAGAATATGGAGTGACTCTTGGGGATGGTGCTGTGCAGGGCCTTCAGCTGGACTCAATGATCCTGATGGGTCCTTTCCCACTCATTCTGTGATTCTGTGACTCTGTTTTTTTACTGCATAGATAACTGGTTTCCTAAATGGTGAAATTTTCCCAATCTTGAAAAAGTTTTGCAGTGATCACCAGKCTTTTTTGGCTTCCACAATCTTGATACTGAAATCAAGTCCAAGGCAGATAATTTGGAAACCTGAAGAAATTAATCTTCAAGCCACTAGTTCAAACCATGAGAACAATGATGAGCTGGAAAACACTATATGAAATGAGATACTGGTTATAGCAATTTTCTTATTTGTTAAGTATTTACATCAGAAAATCATTAGGAAAACCTCTATTAAGTTGCCATGCTTTTATTATACTTTATTGTACTCTCAGAATAAATGCCTAAGACCTTTAGCCATCTTTACCTCTAGAAAAGGGGTGAGGCAATGGAAAAAAAAATCACAGAATCACAGAATATGCTGAATTGAAGGGGACCCACAAGGATCACTGAGTCAAACTCCCTGACATGCACAGGACCATTTCTGTACTGAGGATATTTCAAGCTTAAGAGCTAGAAAGAGCCACTAGTGAGACACATTGTACCTGCCTCTCTTTCTACAAAACATACTTTTTTTGAAATTAAAGAAGTTTTGATTTTATAGAATTTGAATTCATGTGGTCTAGTGATTTGCCATCAGGAAATATGTGTTTCTACCCTAACACTTAATGTGATAATTCTAGGACTCACAGACTATTATTTTAGCAATAACCATTTTTTAATGTTCTATTTGAGTTAAAAAAATACACTATGCTCAGTTTTGAAATGCCAGAGTTGTTTGAATAGATTGCCTCTAAGTTGTTTCAGTCTCTCTTCCATATGATGTTGCTCATCCACACATTCCCAAGCCTTRAAGAATAATTCAGAAATTTTATATAGGGCTGTAGAACAAAGACAGCTCAACTTTGTTTAGTTAGCGACAATTTCACTTTCACCACAGGGAGAACAATAGTACTAAAAGCTAAAAACACAGAGGTTATTTACATGGACAGCTTGCTGGGACCAGGAAAATTGCTTTACATGAAAAGTTTGTTTTTCCTAAGGTCTAACATTAAAGCTCAGCTCGTCTTTATTCTCTTTTTTTTTTTTTTCTCCCCTTTCCCTAAATCTCGGTGGAAAACAGGCATTTACTGTGAAAGTAATCCAGCTAGATATCTTCAAAATCTTAATAGGCAAAGTGGATTGACCTCAGTTCATCTTCATGGAGCTTAGGACAAATTGATCAATTTACTTCCTMAATAATTACCATTTGAATGTTGATTTTACCTTCCTAAGATTAGTACATTAAAAAGCCTGTATTGAGGAATGCTAATGMAATGCAGTTCTGCACACACACACAGAGTCAAAAACCCCACAATGTATTCTTTATATAGACAAGCTTCAACTGATTCTGGATAATGAGGATTTACTTATTCTTTTGTTGAAGAATGAAAAAAACCCAACAGAAATAAAACAGAGAAATGGATATAGTTAGAGCTCTGGAGGGAAAGACTTTATTTAGCATTTAGATTTTTGAGGTTAGGCATTAAGATTCCATGGATGCAACAACTGCAATCCAAAGTTTATCTGTTTAAAATAAGCCCGTGGAAGAAAGAAGGCAAGAAATTATTTATGTTTGAAAGGAGGCATCTAAAATGGGAAAATTAAAGCATCATATAATTATTTCATAAATGTTGTAAGTTTCCTTGGAAGACTCCAATGGAATACATCAATTGAGCAATAACTTCTGAAGTCTACTTGCAATAAATCGTGCTTTTTTTGTTCTCCCAAGGAGTCAAACATTGAGGCAGGGTACACACTTGGGTGTATATCTGTTCATTCCAGTGAAAGTTGGGGTAGCTTAACTGATATGGTTAGAGCTTCCCAGGTGGATGARGACTCAGCAGAATAGACACTTAGCCATACTTAGGTAGGCTCCATTCCCATAATCAACCTTCCTGACAGTCATTCCTTTGTTGAGAACAGCTTTCTCTGCTGCAGCAGATGCTGACAGATCTCCCTCAACATCTTAAAAGAAGAGGAGGAGAAGAATTTACTCTGGTTTGGTGTCAGCTAGAGCATGTGMCCCTCTGAATGTGCAGCAAATGAGGAAAGTTTAAAAATGTGTATCTCAATTTAAAGAGGAAATTCTTTCTCYTCTGCATCACTCTCTCAATTTATCCCATTTCTTTATCCCGTATCAAAAGCTTTAYGTCCTTTCTTGCAACATTTTGCATTCTGATTCTTCTCCATGAATGTTGTTTATATCTCTTCATTTACCATCTCTTGGCATTTGTCTGTCCTGGAAATTCACCATGACAGCATTAGTATAAGTTGCTTTTTCTGCATTGTTTCTCATAAGACAGATGAAGTCTTTCTGTGCTTCTTTTTAAAAGTTTTTGAGTTCTGTTTCCAATATACCAGGAAATATGCCTGTTTCCCCCTCACTGGAACAAACACAAGCTCTGAGGGGACCCTCAGAATCCATACAATCTGATAAATTCTGTTTAGAGCCTGTCTCTGCAAGATGGGATTCTGGCTTTTATCCTGTCCTTTATCTTGAATCTTATAGAATTCCCACGGACAGACCACAAAGACAATGGCTGGGGTTGTTATAAAACTCATGATTTAGCTTAACTCAGGTACTCAGGTAAGGGTCAGGTAGGTTACATGCCTTCTCTGGTTTATTAAAAAAAAAAAAAAAAAAAACCTCAAGAAATACTGATAATAATTATAATTTTTTTAAATGGAAAATGGAACTGGCTATCCCCAGGCTCTGTATCAATTCAAGCTTATAGTGTCTAAGAATTGCCAGCAGTTGGATGGCATGTATTAAGTCAGTTTCTGGTGTCAGTCTTGGCTATGAGAGATAAATGCACATRTTACAAAAATATAACTCTAATAGATGTTTAATCACATTAAAGTTTAGACAGACGTGGAGATTGAGCTGGGCTGTAAAGTTACCCTTCCTGGTTAGAAAAAATAAGGCTGTGGCATGGACAAGCTGAGGGGGTAACCAGCCTTTCTAAAGCTGCATTAGAGGACTTTAAAAGACTTCACACCTTCCTGCTCTTGTTATGAGCACTGTTGCATTCTGTGCATCTGTACATATATGTTGTGCAAGTGGTTTTGGTCCTTTTTTCCCAATGGCATCTTCCTAGTCGGGATTGCCCTYTCTCTTTTATGTTTTCAGTGCTATTAGTATTTTATTATAATGCATTAWCTTTTTATTATTTGAAAATACCTGTAATGCAATAAAAATGAAGAAAACAGATTAGTRTTGAATAATTACACATACTCTGGACCTGTAAGTTAAACAAAATGGCTTGTATTTGAAAGAATTGATAGTGAACATTGAGAAAAGTCATGACAGAGAATTCATAGGGAATGAAGAGAAAAATGATAAGGCAGAGYTTTAATTTAATTATTTATGTGTCTAATTAAAGTCTGGAAAAAYAGAATTGTTTGTAAATTTGATTAATACAGTATATGTATTGCAACTGCAATGGCTTAAAATTTTTTGTTGTTTTTGCTCATTGTGAAATTTCAAAATTTCTGTCAAAAATAGCTCAGTTTGGCACAAGGTTCATTTCAACTGGCATTTTTCAGTCCAATACACCAAGGAGTGGGATCCTGTGTTGGTGCCCCATCACAGAGTTATTTTCATCACCGGGTGAACCATCTGCAATGTCATTACCAGCTTAATCCTATTTTAGCACAGGTTTCTCTGAGGATGCTGAGGGAACAGGAACACCGATTCAAGTCTCACACATATTTTCACGAGTTGGGATGTGGCAGGGATGCTGAGAACACTTCACTTTTTCTGTGTCTTTGGTCACTAGCAGTGAGTTCCTTCAGAACTGGATTTACCAACACAATGTTGCCATTGCATAGCAGTGATACTGCCAGAYAAAAAATGATGCAACAAACAGCTGAACACATCACATTAGGTGAGTTCATTTTAATMATGTTTCCTTTATACTATCCCGGCATCTTATCAAACTTGTTTTCATATAGCCAAAYGTGCCATGTGTAGAAAATGTGTGAAATTTGGAGCAGACAGGTTGGTCTTAGTCCTGAGAAGTAACACACTGAGTGAAAAATGCTGAGAGCCATTTATTTAGACAAATAGACTCCAAAGTGACATTTGTATTTTGCTGTCGTTATTATAAATACTTTTTCTTTTTTAGGGAAAGCCTTTGCTGGATGTTATTCTGAAAGGATCAGTCACAGTGCTTTTGACCTTTTACTGTATACTACTCCATTAACATCCTGCGGAGAAATTCTCCTTTTATATGTAATTGRTGCATTTTATGAGACACAAATCAAAATAGATAGTCAAAAAATAGATAGTATGGAACTCAGGAARAGCTGCCTGCCTGAGTACTTCGTTGGCATATTGCCTATAGTTGATAGTGTCAACTCAACATATGGCCCTTCAAATGCACTGATGAATCCTCTTATGGGAATAAAGTCAGACTTGTCTGTGAAGTGTTTAAAGTTTCAAAGTCCAGCAAAGAAAGCAAGATGTAGCTCTGACAAGGAGGAGACATTACAGGCTTGTGTGCAAACAGTGTAGCTTTCCACGACAAACACATTTTCATAACTTCCACAGGTCAGTGTGAACAGCCTTGCACATGACCAGAGCAATTGTTAAAATAGTTACTACTTGAACACAGCCAAATTATGTTACAAGCTGATTTAGTTGGATGAGCACTGAATTTCAAAAAAAAAGACAGTTGTTAGGCTTGTTCTGAAGCCGTAGATGTATCCTCGAATTAGGGAGAACTTGAAACAGTGCAGAAAAGAAAGGATGGCAGAATTATGCAATTAAAATTCTCATCTAACCTCCTGAACAAGATCCAACAACCACAGAGTGTCTGAAATTATATATTCAGTGTTCATATGTGGCAGTGATAGAGTAAAAGAATTTGTACTAGTTTGGCTTTTCACATAGACATGCAAAACAAACATAGCCTCCGTGCCAAGAAGTACAAGGGTACATGGCAGAGGACTGGGAACAGAAAGGCAGCCCTACTGCCTTCTCATGTGAATGAAGTAAAGTGATGGGCACATGCCCCAAAGGGCATATAAATGACTGAAAGAATGACTCTCTTAAATAATGACTCTTTTTMGTGTTGCTATTGTTAAAATGAAACAAACTCTGCTGCAAAAATATTTTCTTTCCAGTATTTTTTCCACTGCTTCTAGTGGCCCACTCAGGCAATGAATAAAACTTGAATAAGGGCAGTCTAGTGCACAAATGTTCTCGTTATCTTAAAGGGGTCAATGGTTAAAGGTGAAAAAAATTCATAGAGCAGTTATGATTAAAGGTAGCTTTTTATATGCTTTTGATAAAGACTTGTAAAACAGCCAAAAGAGATCCTGCAATTTTAATGTTAAGTGGCTTTTGTATTGGAAAAATGCCCAAGGGCCATGTCTAGCACGGTCACTTACAAATGAGTGATGGGAGATCAATACAGACAGAGTGGGGATGCAGCTTTGTCACTGGGAGATGCAGTTAGTGTGTGATTAGCCTTAAGTAGCATTGACATGGATGTAGATGGGCAGTAAAGTGCTTAGTAGCCAGCGAGCATGATAGCTGTTTGTACACAAAAGTTAATGAAAGAGGAAAACCACATTATCATTAAACACTCAAAGGGGCTTCCCACACCCATTCAGGGATTTTAGGAGCAGATCAGTCTGACAATGAGYTGTTTAGAGCCACCAGTCCCAACARCATCAATTCTGAATTTGGTTTTCTTCTATGAGGAGTAATCCCATGGGGCTTGGTAAACCACCTAATTAAGTTCTATGTGCAACCTGATTATAGGGGAACCCTTCCCTTTTCTGAGACTCAGAAAATCCTGTAAAGTAAGCACATATAGAAACTTAATAGAGGAGAGAGGAAACAGGAAGACACCTCGAGGAAGGTAAGATCCTCTGCCACTGATAACATATTGCACTAAATTTTCTCTGTTCCTTACTGTGGGTATCATTATGGTTAATCAAATCCAGAACATCTCACCAGGCATTTCACTCTTATTCCCCTTTTGTTCAGATGCATTACTGGTAAACAGGGATTTTAAAATGCATTTGATTGCATTTTTGATAAAGCATTTTTACCCAGGGATGTCGTAGAGTTTCTGTGACTGGAGGTTCTCAAGATGYGATTGGACAGGGTGCAAGATGATCTCCTTGACTTTCTTTCCCATGAAAGTTTGGGCCAGACAATCTTAGGAGCTTCCTTCCAACCAGAGTTGTTCTATATTTCTGTGATGCTGCTAAGGAAAGAAATAGCACCTTCTTGATTCACAAACACACATACATATGCACATATGCACTTCCTTTATTTCCAGAACACAGATTTAATGGGAGACCCATAGTTTTAACTCATACATGTTAGATTTGCCTCAAATTCTTTCTGGAGGGTTTTGGTTCCCCTTTTCCTGCAGGAACCTCTGTATTATACCTCTGTTAAACAGCAAAATAGATAAAATGCAAATCCCACTTGATATCAAATTATAAACTCCTTCATTTGTTGCACAAAACAAGGGACAATCACACTACTGAAGWAAGTGACTATGAAATGACAAACAAGAAGTTTGTAATTTCAAGTGTTCTGATTAATATTTACCTTTTTTTTTCCTCTACATGGAAAAGAGTTAATCGCAGTCTGAAAAAGCATCATCYATGCTATCTTCTCTGACCTCCTACCCCACTACTCAAGAGTATTAAAAGGTTTGCCTCAATTTTAGTCACATGGTGTAAACTGAAATTATTTCATGGCTAACCTGATATTTCCAGGGCCATGGTAGAGCTGAAAATCTGTGGCCTAGGGTCATCACACGCCTTCCTAATGGACCCTCAGTACACAGTTAATTACAGGGAGAATTTGGGTATCCTGCTGTCAAAAGCCACTGCAGCACAGCACCAGTCAGAAAAGCTTCTCTCTCAGCATCTCTACTGCATTCAAACCTGAACACCCTTTCAGGATTCCCACTAGAAGTGGAAATGACCCAGAAGAGACCGGAAGGCTTAATGTTGGATAGTGCACTTGTAAAATTTGGGGGCTTTATAGCAACATCCATCTAAAATCATTACACCCTTTATTAGCAAACGAYAGTGCACACATCATCAGCTAATTAAAATTAGGCCAAACTACTAATGGAGCCACAACCCAGGTCATTGATTCCCAAAGCATTTCTTCTTTTGCTAAGCTTTTGTAGTTCAAATAAGGCAAAATCCCTGTCACACTTACTCCATCTTTTTTAACTTTCTGAACTTGCTGTTGACTAAAAYTCTTCTGACGACATTGAACTGAGTTAGTAGCTCAGGCTTTGCAGTCATGGCTCTTTCTTGCCTKTTGGATTGCTCCTAAGTGAAATGTAAAAAACATTATTTATTAATATTTACAAGAAGGAGACATAGTTTGTTCTGTGAAGAACTATGTAAGCATACTCAGAAGACTAAACAATCTATTTTTCAAATTACTTTGCACAATTTATCAAAACTGAATAGTTTGCCCATGCAAGATTTGGCCACTTGTCAGAAGAAGCATGGTTGTCCAGTCATTTTCCAATAGGAGCAATAACATATTGGTGTCCTTTGGAGTGTTTTGTTAAATGTGCAGTCAGCTAACACTCAGGAGTAAATATACAGCCCTCAGCTGAGGCCTTCAACTCGACATTTCCAGGTTCACAAGTCCCAGACCTGTCACACATTTCCTTTTTGACCCTGGACAAGATATTTAATCTCCCAGTCCTCCATCTGTATAACAGCTAATATATTATTTGCCTTTATTGCTCTAGACTGCAGAACAAGCACAGTGTCCAATTACAAATATGTTCAGTGCTGGATATGATGGAGATGTGTTGATAGTTGAGGCCTCAGAAAGCTGCTCTAACAAAAARCAACCAGAAATTACAAATTATGATTTTGTCATGTACGTTCCTGACTGTTTTCTGTAGTCTGCTTACCCAGATTCTCCTTACATGTAAAATTTGCTAGAGCCTGCAAGACTACAAGGMTAGGTGAGGCTCAACCCAAGGTCTGTTTCCTCCTCCAGACATCTCTGGATGTATTTGAGAACCATGCTGATATGGCTGCCAAGAAATTCATAGCCTTTGGAATAGTCTTGAATCTTTATACCTTCGACACAACAGAGAATTATTAATTTGTTCCTCAACTTCCATGGAAAGTATTCAATTTGTTTGCATGAACATATATTTATCCCACTGACTTTGTCTCCTAGAAATACTATGCTTGCCAGTGAGTTGTTTCTCATGACCTGAGAAGCTAAGCGATGTCTGATATTGATCAGCGGTTCATACATTAATGGAAATAGCTAAATTGAAAAAGATCCTCTTTATACACTCTGGCAAATTGTATCTGTTTGACTGGAGAGGGCAACCTTTTATTGAACTGCATAGTGGTTTGCTTTTAGTTCAGTTTATTCCTTTCTACAAAGGATTTTCCCCTTTCAGAATTGTTCCACAAAAGAAGTGTCTTTTTCTGTCTCTGCTGAACATATTTAGTRCATGTCTGTCTTAATAGCGACCCTCAATTTACCTTCAATCATCCCTGTGATGTAGGAAAAGTCAGTTTGAGTTTTCTACTGAAGAACAGTGCAATAGGGGACTAATTTATTACTAACAATAATGGGCAGGACTTTACTACATCCTTTCCCACCCTTTTGCAGGGATGAGGAAACAGCAGGTTTATCTATACCTCGTTTTATCAGGTGATACCCACCTCTGAATTAGTGCTGCCTTCCTCAGGCCTGGGAGATGTTGCCCTCTGCTATGCCATAATTATCCCCCCTCTGGATGAACYGTACAAATTTGAAATTTTGCACCAGTCCAGATCTGTTTTACCCAAGTCCAGATCTGTTTTGCTGTGTGTGTGTCTCATTATTTTTCTTCAGCATGCCTGTATCACATATGTCTTTCCTCCACTTCCCTGCACTCTGCTGTCGTGGTTTAACCCCAGCTGTCAGCTCAACACCACTCAGTCACTCCCCACGGTGTGATGAGGGAGAGAACCAGGAGAGTAAAACTAAGAAAGCTCATGGGTTGAGCTAAAGACAGTTTAATAGGTAAAGCAAAAGCCACAGGCACAAACAAAGCAAACCAAGAAATTCATTCACCCCTTCCCATGCACAGGCAGATGCTTCTGCCATTCCCAGGAAAATCAGGCTCCACCACACGTCACAGTGTGTGGGAAGGCAAATGCCATCGCCTCAAATATTCCCACTTCCTTCTTCTTCCCCTAAGTTCATATGGTGAACATGAGGTCATATGATATGGTATGTCCCTTGAGTCAGTTTTGGTCAGCTGTCCAGGATGTGTCCCTTCCCAACCACTTGTGCACCCCCAGCCCACTCATGGGTGGGGTGGCGTGAAGAACAGAGAAGATCTTAACACTCTGTTAGCTCTGGTCAGCAGCAATGAAAGCACCCCTGTGATTATCAGTGCTGTTTYCAGCAGAAATCTGAAATATACTCCCATAGTAGCTACTGTGAAGAAAATTAACTCTATCTATCCAAAGCTAGCACATGCACTAACCAGCATCAGTAAGCTGGTTGACAGGAAGACAGAAAGAAAGTCTTATGGGACAGGGCAAAGGATAGCCCTTTATACAGGCTGGATGAGAAGGAGCCAGGTGAGCCTGACATTACACAATAGACACAGGAGATTTTTCAGTTTAACAGCTTTGCTTATGAAGAGACAGAACAAATGGAGTTTGTGCAAATCAAGCTTAAGGTGAGCTGATAGAGCAGTTTTGTTTCTCAGAAAATGAGTGCACTCTGCTTGGCATCAGTCATTGCCTCCTGATCCCATCTTTGAAAGATCCCAACATTTTATATTTATTTACCAACACAAATTACATTGGCAGCCAGTCACCTCAAGCAATCTGCCTGGTCTGGTACAGCCAAGCATACAGCTTTTAACAAAGAAAAATAAAAAAATGTGTTCTTATTCTCAGAGAGACAAATATAACCTACCCCAGGCTCTTGGTCAGCCAGCTGGCACTGAATTACATCACACTTTTAAAAAACACCCAACTCCTTCTTTAATTAATARTTTCAATGTGACTAACTGTTACAGAAGACAATTATTGGCAGTGCAGTATCTTTACTTCAGCTAGACTGAATCTCTTTCTGTCTCTAACATATTTTTTGACACAGCACTGAAATGTGATGACCTCGAAGACGTATCTTGGCTGTGGTCAAGCTGTGTTCTCCTCATTTTGTTTTGATTATAAATAAAAGAAGCAGCAGAGAAAAGGTCCTAYTGTGGATTTGGGCAAGAATAAAGCAGCACAAGCAAGTAGAAAGATGTTCTTTGTTCTATAGGGCCTCTCATTTCCATAAATTTTTCATTTGCTGTATTTGGTGAATTCCCATTAACACTTGCTTTCTCTGTCCCACACAGAATTACTGCCTGGTCATCCTACATATTAAATAATTAAGAAAGAATCATCACAGTTGGTAACAGAGAGGTATTAAAAAAMCAGCTAATTGTAGATTTTCAGGGAGATGTGTTTTATAAAAAAGTATCCTAGGGACAGCATGGCCCAAGAGACTAAGCTTAAGGCAAGGACACATTAATCAAGTTATTTAAAATGTTAGTTTTCAATTTCCCTATTTGTAAAGATATTACTGTTATGTACCAAGCGAATGCTGTGAGGGTTATTGAAGGAGTCAGTCAGCTACTTGTCTTTGCACTTCCTGGGTGGCCCTGTGGACATGAGGAGAGCTTTTCCCCTGTAACAGAAAGGTTTGACTCCACACACACAGAGTGGCTCAAGCCCAAGGAGCACTAAGCTTCATGCAGATGGAAGTGACAGCCCCTTCTTAGCATGAGATGTGAGGTTTGTTGTAGGTTGTCAAGCAAGACTCATCTCACAGTCACATCTCATTACTCCCATAGCCTCTTTCTCAAAGCACTTCATCTTCGCCTGCTAGAAGGTACTGGCTCTGTTCAAAAGGTTAAACTGTTGTTTCTAAAGGATCCAGAAGAGCAAGTCTTGACAAGGAAGAGAGCTGCAACTCCCTGATAAATCATGCACAGCACTCGGTCATGGGGCTTGTGAAATACAAAATTAAATTGTGTTTGCACTGGCCTGTGCTGACTCATAGAAATGCAATATGCATTGTTTTAATCAAGTCACATRTGTTAGATGTGTTACATCTCTTTGTAAAAAAAAAAATTAGAGTGGGTTATACAGACTAAGAATAAATACTAAGCAAAAGAGAGTGGTCTGTGGAAATCAATCTCTCCTTTATATACTCCCAAATTATACTCATAAAGAAGAGGCCTCCAGCAGCTCTGTCAGTCACAATAAAGCTATCACTCTYAGATTTATTACAGGTTCTCTCCTCGTGTTTTCAATGGAAAACATCCTACWGGTGTGTTTGCATTACTACTAAAGCTATATGAAGATTAATTACATGTCTAAGAGATGAAATTCATAGACATATTTTCAAAGATCTAACTTGCAATCAAAACCATGCCTTAAAAAAAAAAGGGAGGAAAGTAGTTGAAAAAGCCAGAATGAGAATAAAATACTTTCAAGGATCAAAGAGTAATCATCATTTAACTCTTACATGAAGTAATGTAGCCTGAGCTTTCTCCCTCGTGCATTAAGGAAGCTCTGCTTTGTGTTTGATCTCTTTTGACAAAATCCAAATTCTATTTTTTTTCACTATGGCCTCCACTAAAAATATGTGTATGTGTACCCAAAGCCTCATTTCCCATTTCCTAAAGTCTTTGGGTCCTCACCTGGGCCARCTATTTCCATTCTATTCAGTCTACACAGAGTGGCAAAATCAGGCTTTTAGGCAAAATCAGTTAATCACGGCTGTCAATCTACACTRTTGATTATATTATTTTCCTCTGTAAGGAAATAGCGCATGCTGCTTAATTTCCTGGGATGGGAAACGTTGTTATTTTGCAGGTCCTGCTCTCCCTCTCATTGACCCCTCAAGGGCAGGTAGAAACTGGAGTTCACTACATTGGGAAAAGGCTAGCAGAGACACGATCTTTCTTTTTCTGCACATTTCAGTTGTTCCCAGGAACACAAAGACTGTCCCTGAATTGCAAAGTAAACTTGCTTGGAAAGRGGAAATGTTTAAGGTCCACTTTGCCATGGGGTTAGACACATAAAATAGTAATCAGATTTGCTGTAAAAAAAGCCGCTATGTGTTATAAAGCCACCATCTTGACAAACATCATCTAAATAAGTTGCAGCAGTCCAAATGTATTGGTCCTGTCATGAGAACTGAAGGTAGACCAAGAAAGGATTTTGATTTACTGCTTTTCAAGGTCTTAGATGAACAAACAGAGAGTGGTGCTTTTTATTTATATTCTTGCAATTGATGCTAAAGTAGCACTTAGGCAATGAAGTATATAGGTTGCAATTGAAACCGGAAAAACTTAATCCCTAAACATTGTATATCTTTGTCCAAGTAAGAAAATGAAAAATCTAACCAATACAATCCAAAGTGTCTGAATCTTATTCAGCAGAAAATCAAACTTTCTAAGAGCTGAATCAGCGGTATGGTGGGGATGGCAATGCCCTGGTGAGAAAAACAAAACAGAGCCCACCGCAGAAACAGACGTGTGCTCGTCTCACCACATCCCTTGCCCTGCCTCCTTAATCCCCCTGAGTCTTCTTACCCACTGAGCTCTCTCAAAATTGCACAACAAAACACTGTTTCTCTCTTGAATTAAAATGATCAGGAAATAATCAGTGAGAAAAGACACAGAGTGAGTCAAAGAGATGAGAATGAAAGTCTGTGAGACAAGTGGTTCATTATGAAGGATATTTCCAACACTGACCAAAACAAAGAAAATATGAGTGACACAGGAAATCCTAACAAAGTCTTTCTAGCTGAGAGCTAGAAAATATTCAGCTCCAATATTAATCTGTTTTTAATTTTTTTTTTATGTTCAAAACAGGTTTCCAGGCCTTACTGGTCTTTCACTGGTCTAGCAGTTACCTATAGGCAACTGCAGTGACAAAATTTTTATGTAGGAGGCTGATGMTTCTCCCTTAATGAAGAAAGGCAAAAGTCTTTAGAAAAATTCACTAAATACATCAGGTAAGCAGAAACGTGTTTTCTGCCAGCAGCCAGCCCATCAATTTTTAAATAATGTTTCCAAAGCCACTTCTATTGGGAAAAAAATTGAACATGAAAGTTGCTGATCAAAACTTATTGTCATGGAACTACTGTCAGTATTGACAAAACTCAAAACCAAAACAGACACACAACAGCTCTGCAAGGGGAGGTGACAGTGATCTGGCAGATAATCCATGAAGTCAGCAGGTAAATCCAACAGGCTAAATCTCATCATCCATTTGTGGGCTAAAATGATATAGGAAAAAAGTGAATTCTTATTGAATACAAGGGGTAGATTTTGATCCTTCATAATAGATTATAAAAAAATTCAAATAAATCAGCCCTCTCTGWCATTAAATCACTAGTGTACAATTTAATGTCAAAAGCTAACTTTTTTTCTCACAGCAGGTGCAAGCTTTCCAAGTAGTATTCTCTGCAACATTCCCAGTTAGCAAAGGACTGCACTGACCACAGGACAAAATGGATTCTTCTGTCTCCAGGGTCTAGCACTGTTCTCCAGCCAACTGTGTAAAATTTGCTGTGCTCCTCTACAGATCTTTGACATGTACACATAACTTAAACAAAAAGGAACGATACAACCATGTCAAAYATGTTTATCTATTATCCTTATTTAAACAGAACGCCATAAAAGTATATGCAGTAACTACAAAATCAAAAATAAGAAAGAAAAATATTGTTTGATATAATATTATATATCTTTTTATCAGCATTGCATGCAGCTTCACTGTTTTGCCCATGTAGAAAAATCTTTTATGGGTGTGGTTCTTTCATATAGCAGAATGGAAGAAAAACATTTATCAGTTTGGAAAATCTGATCTTAAAAACTAAACACTGTCAGAGCTGCTCCAGGACAGATTGAAAATCCAGTATTGACAAACATATATGTTTACAAATCAAGACACRTACTTAAAATCAGATTATTTTAAAAGCAATATTGTGTTGCTTTTGTTGTGTGTGGGATTTACATTTTTATGTATCGTCATTAAGCTTTTTCACCATTACAGGTTTAGAAGCATCACATTTTGTAATGAAAACCAAGCTTTTCAGGTAATTTAGTTAAAACTATTAGGCCTTTAAGAAAAGAAGAATTATCATTAAAATTATTCTTTAATAATTTGTACCTCAAGATGAAATTGGAACTTTCTTTAATATAGTAAAGAGTACCTGGGTTTATAGCAATTTATTAATTTCTGTACTGGCAAGATAAGGATACGCTATATTCTTACACTTTTAAAATCTTTTTGATCAGGGCAATAAAGCAAAATCTAAAAATATACAGTAATGTATTACTGTCTACAGAAGATTGTAACTCAGAAAATTTTGTATCTTTTTCTAACTTTTTTATTTRACTAAAAAATAAGCTCAATAAAGAGAGAAGCTGGACATGAGGAATGAATTGTGGATTCTGGTTAAGATCACAGGAGTTCTACCAGAAAGAGATTTGCAAGTATCCAAAAATTCACAGAAAACACAATGCAACCTACTTGAAGGAAATCATATTAACCAAAGAGATGAAAATTACTAAATTTCAAAATAATTTCAAATTTTGCAGGGGAGTCAGGTTTTTTGCAGTGTGAAATATGTCAGTGGCTTACTTGACATATAATCAAAATTGCCCCTTTCTCTGAAAGTTTAAAAATATGTRATGAAAGTCCACCCTTGAAGAGTTTGGACCACTCTCAGTAAGTTCATAGATGACACCATGGTGGGTGGCAGAAGTGTTGATCTGCTGAAGAGCAGAAAGGCTCCACTGAGGGATCTGCACAGACTSGATCCATGGGCTGAAAACCATGGAATGAGGTTCAAAAGCTGAAGTGCCGGGTCCTGCCCTKGRGTCACAGCAACCCCAGGCAGCGCTGCAGGCTGGGACAGAGTGGCTGGAAAGCTGCTGCTGGAAAAGGAGCTGGGAGTGCTGATTGACAGCGGCTGAACGTGAGCCAGGGTGTGCCCAGGTGGCCAAGGAGGCCGATGGCTTCCTGACCTGTATCAGGAACAGTGTGGCCAACAGGAACAGGACAGTGATCATCCCCCTGTACTGGGCACTGCTGACGCTGCACCTAAAACCCCCTGCTCAGGTCTGGGCCCCTCAGGACAAGAAGGACATTGAGGGGCTGGAGTGAGTCCAGAGAGGGCAATGGAGCTGGTGAAGGGTCTGGAGCACAAGGGTTATGGGGTTGTTTCATCTGGAGGAAAGGAAGCTCAAAGAGAGTCCTTATTGTTCTCTATGGGTACCTGAAATGACCTTGCAGGCAGGTGGGTTGGTCTCTTCTCCCAATTAATAAGTGATAGGACAAGAGGAAATGGCCTCAAGTTGCACTGGGCGGGGTTAGGTTGGATTTTAGAGAAAATTTCTTTACTGAAAGGGTTGTCAGGCACTGGAATGGGCTTCCCAAGGAAGTGATGGAGTCACCATCACTGGAGGTATCTAAAGGTGTTCAGATGTGGCAGTCAGGTCCTCGGTTCAACATGAACATGGCAKTGCTGTGTTAATGGCTGGATTTAATAATCTTAAAGATCTTTTCCAACCTGAACAATTCTATGAAAAATCTTACGTTTTAATAATTATAAAGGAAATTATATCACAAGCATGTCTAATTAACAAAGTAAAAAATTCAGTTAAATTCAATTTTGCTGCAAGAACAGCCACCATAGTAGGAAAAACTCTAGTTCCTTGGGCATTAAGACAAGAATTCCAAATGCACTTAACACATCATATCAAAAAACATGAAAATACTGCTGGTSAAGAGTCAAAGCTAGATATTTTCTGAGAACAGAATCTTCCTACCTGGCAAGATAAAGCTTTACTTTGCTTCCTAGTGATATTCAAATTAAAAAAAATCTCTTGATCTCCCACACCTTCATCAGACAATGCTTCCTTGGAATTTTTCATTTCAGTGGAAGTTCTACTGAATARGAATTGCAGCATCAAACCAATAGATAGGAAACACTCATCCTGTCTGTTTCTTGTAGCAAACAGTTGGCATCTCGTCTAAYGTGTAGCTTGTAACCCTTAAGGGGAAAGTCTGTCACTCCATTGCATGYTTATAAACTGCCTCTGTTAGTATAATTCAAACCCTATGATGCTCCCACAATACTGACATCACTTTTTTAAACGTATTTATGTTTTTTAGTCCTGGGTAATGCAGACTATACACAAAAATCTATACCAAATTCATATTCATTCTAATTCAAAATGGATTTTACATTCCATTTAGCCTATCACTAATCAATTAATATTTTACATAAAGGAAAAACAGAAGTAAAAAAGGTATGGGATATGTAAAACAAATCTGAGATAATTTTTTKCCCTAAAATTCCATCTCTTTACTTGGGAGTCGATATTGTTTGGAAGAAAAGAAACACAAACAATTGATCATCTTAATAGTCAAATTTCAGTCTAGAGGTCAGAAAAATATTTGGAGATATTCACTGAAAAAGCACAGTCTGCTCTTAATCTCAGTTATTTCTTGACTGTCAATATCAAACACAAAGTACAAAAGCCCTTGCAATACAGATGTTCTAGAGTTATTTCATAGACATAGGGGTCTGTCTTCCTTTATCAAAGGATTTCACATAATCACAAATGCTGCTTTTTGTGGTTCATAATGTTCATGGCCTTGTTTCACTTTCTTCAGCATCAGTATACAGCACCATTTATAAAAGTAACCATATTTTAAAAGTCCTTTCAAAAAATAGTATCAATTTCAGAATATTTTTCCCCTCATGAATTTGAGATAGTAGGAAAAAATCTACAGTGTCCATGTTTTCACTTAATTAAACATGTAGAAACTGGCAAGTAGGCAAATGTGAAACCTTTGTGGTTTATGTTTTGTACTTTATGTACAGCAGGACATATCATAGCCAGGTGATATTATTGAATYATTAGAAATTGTTTCTTTCAGGCACTTAGAAATTGTTGCTGTATATAGCAGTATCACTGGTTTTAACATCACAGAAAGCTGCAATATCAAAATAATTTTAAAATTTCTCTCCCTGAAGGAATAATATTTTTAGGCTGCATTGCTAGCTACTGAATCAAGTGTGGTTGATCGCAGGTAGGAAGGGGTTCATGTGTCCCCAGTGGTGAACTGTTAGAGCAATTCTTGATGGCAGTGTGGCCTCTCSTAAGTGGCCAGAATCTCCCATCGCCTTTTCCAAACTTTGTTTGCTCTCCAGGGACCTTGTGCCATAATTCACATCCAAGTTCACTAGTATACAGTTCATTAACAGTCACTGAGRCTGTGAGACCCTGCCTTTGTGCAAAAGAATATTCCTAAATGTGCCAAATTTTCCAGACTAGACACAACTGATTAACTCTAGACCAGAAGGTAATTTTGTTTCAGTAATATTTGTAATGATGACTCGAACCTAGCGGTTTTGGATGCGATGGACACAAGCCCAGCTCGTAACTTTTGCACATAGCCATGAGCAAACCATGTCCATGAGGAATCTTGCAGAAGCCTCTTTGTTGAAATTTGAAAGAAAAAGTGCCATAACAGTTGTCCCACTCTCACACTTTCTTGCTTCAGTTATTTCTGGCCATTGCAAGCATTTGGGACAGATCAAAGGTTCAATTACACAGAAAGACCAAAGCAGTTGAAAGACTGAAACATTTAACAGCATTTAGCATGTTTTGTACCTGGTTGCAGAATTACTGCAGTTCCTCTGGATCAATTCCAACCTCCCAGAGACTTGCAGTTTCCAAGTCATGAATTCTGCATCAAGGTGATCTATCAACAACAACAAAAAGTAATAACAATAATGAAAAATTGATTGACATGGAAATGATAGTACTTATACATATCTTCATATAACAGGGCTGGTGCTAGTACATCATGACTAAAACTTCAATATATATACCAACAGTCTTTAAATGAGGGATGCAGGACAGACTCAGGATGTCTGAGCATTTTAATGTTTTCATTTATATCTCCTATGTTTTCATGTTAAGCACCAACAGTCATTCAGCTACAAATCTAGACTTGCCCATGGAGATCTGAGCCTTGTGTTAGTCAAGATTTCAGTGGGGTGACATCACTTTATWTCAGGTGAGGATCTTGACTAGCAGTTTAAAAGGATGGTATAAAATAAGAATAAGGAGAAAGCAAAATTATAGTCAAGGTTACGTGAACTCTGGCTACTTTCTTCTGTTAATGAATGTAGAGAATGCTTTTCTTAATGATGAGGTGACTTGTGACCAGCTTGAATCTTGCAGATGAAATTGTATTACTCCTGGTATGCAATAAAAAAAAAACTTGCTGATAGTGGTGATATTAAAGRAGAAGCAGCAGGAAAGGAAAAGAAATTGTGTAATTTGTAGGGATTCAAARCATACATCAGGCTTTAATGTCTGAAACTGCAGTGCAGATGCAGATGCAGCATTTAAAATTTAAACAAATACTTCAGAGGCTTCTAGATATGTTATGGTCTGTAGTTATTTTGCAAGCATTCCTACATACCTTCAAAGAGTAAAAAAAAAAGTTATTAAAAAAAAATCAAAACTTCACATAAACAGARCCCAACTGCTTCATCACTCATCTCTGCGGCAGTGGCATATTTCCCTTGAGTGTTTCAAAGCCGTATGAACAAGGTAACTCCACAAGGCAGAGTATTTTATTGGTCAGCAATGCGGAGTTCATATCTATGCATTCAGCTTCACAGAGATGTTGGCAGTGACCAGCCTSTAGCTCAATCACAGAGAAGGACAGAGACACCCATTTTATACCTTCTTTTGACAAAAAATACAAATAGCCACACTGTTCAATGCGATAACAAYGATTAAATTTTTTTTGTAATATTATTGCAAGCAAGTCTGGAATTAAAAATTGTTGTGATGGGAGYATTTAGAAGACTGATAGACCAAATGTAAAATATAATTTTAGTAGACTGACATTCATTAATGACAGATGTGCAAATGGTTAGCTGTTACAAATTATGTAACAGCTAATACAAATTATGTAAATTGTGTGTTACCACATAGCTTTACATGCACAAATCCACTAGTCCACTATATCCTGAATTAGCTGTGAGTGTATAATACCAAGGATGCAGTACATCCAGTTGAGGATGTCAAGGTGATCAGRCTTGAGGAGCCCTTTTATGAGTAAAGTTCCACTGGAAGCCTGATATTTTTTGCCATTTGTCTCTCTCCCAAAAAAAAAGGGATTCCCCCCTGCTCCCAATGCTGCTTATCTTTTTTTGGCTTTGCCAGTCATCCTGATACTTGCATTCAGCAGGATATCCAGCCTGTTTGCTATCCCTTGTGCTTCTGTTGCTCTTTGTTCTCTGTCTTGCAAATTCCATTACTTCACTCGTCGATGTTATGTTTTCCCAATTTCCCGCTTGCAGCTACACAGGTATTTGTTTACTCTTGGGTGGACACTTTGTTCATATACTTAAATGCAATAGTTGCACTTTTTGCTGCTCAAACATGTGTTAAACATATACTTGTATGTGTTTTTGGGTGCACTACTTTAGTATGCTTCTAGCTGGGTTCAAGGCAAGCAAATAGGAATTCTATTCTAATTATACCTATACTATAACATGCATCCTCACGCTGAATTATGAAAATAATTCATAGGTGTCACAGCCTCTGGTTTGGCTGTAATGCCTAGAGTTGGCACCTGGAGYGACCTCAGGTAAAACCACTCTCTGCAGTAAAAATAAGGAAGCAGAGAGCTGTCTATTAGACAGAAGAACAGAATAAGGAGCACACTTCAGTAGAGTACTTTAAAATAGAATTACTGTACTTTTAACACCACTTTCTTTAGTCAGTACAGTGTCACTGTAGTAGTGGTCTGCACATTTACTGAAATAAGRTCTATTTCAGAGCAGCAAAACAGATTATATGAAGATGACATCATATGAGGATTCACTATTCATAAAATGAATCTATTCTCTCTTGTGCTGCAGAAGCTGTTAAATTAAAGAACACAGTAGTTAGTATCTTTGATGTAGAAAAGAAGGCAAGAGAGAAGAGAAGGATAAGTGTTATCATCAGCCTGTCGAAGAGAGAAGCAGAAATAACAGATACAGGAATAGACTGATTTTGACTTAAATAAACCACTTTTTTTCAGCCTTAATGAAATGATTTTTTAGCCCTAATGTGCAGTGAAGCTAGCACGGAGGCTCTTTGCTTTGATACAGATGAACAAGTGAGAAATGACATGCAAGTATGTTTAGGAAACCTGACATGACAGCTGGTTACCTAGTCTCTCTACTCCACAGATGTACTATTGCACTGGGGAAGAAAAGGCATCAGTCATATTCTTCAGCCAGAAGGCAGAGGAGGATCATTTCAGGAAAAGTTTTCGCAGCTTCTCTGAAAAAAAAATGGAAGCCATGCCAAGAAAAATTGTATTCTGGGAACAGCCCAGAAGATCTTTTTCTGCGAACAAAGTTCTCTGCCAGGGTTTGCAGTGATGCCTGGGCAGGGGACTCGGGGCTACCCCAGCCCAGGAGCCGAGTGAGCCAGGTCATCCCAGCGCCCTTCAGCGAAGGCGGGCAATCAGCGGGGCTCAGTGATCTCATTACCATTCCTCTTTGTTCTGTTAAACAAACTCGCTGCAATCAGTGGCACACACCGAGACGGGATCAGCAGCAGGAGGCCGGTGGGGTGAGGGGTGTGCAGAGCACAGAGGGGCAGCTGGAGCCTCCCACCTGCCACATGGATGGCAGTGGCAGCGAGACTCCAGCACCTCTGAGCCCCAAACCCTCYCTGCCCCAGAGCTTCTGGTGCTCACCACCTCAGCAAAGTCCARGGTTCCTATTACCAACAGGCAGCAGAAAGACCAAAGGGAAATGAGTCCCCGCTACTGGCACCTGTCAAAGGATGAATGAACGCTGCACGCGTCCTTGGGTGGCCTTAAAAGGCTGCTATTGACAGTGGTAGGAATTACTGACCCACCTTCGATATAAACTTGGAAGGAAGGATGTGTAATGCATGCTTTCTGACTGCTCTGTTGGTGATCTCAGTCCTGACCCAATGGGTCTAGTCTGAAGTTAGTGGGCTTCTAATTGCTTTTTAATTTAAAGCAATTACAAAAGGGGACRCTATCAAACATACTTGTGGGATCATACGGGGCATTTAACTGGGAAAATCATGTTGGGCAATTTTTTTCTTTAGAAATCTTATTCTAATCACAGCAAATGATGAAATATCCAAAATTCAGAATTTATATGGCAAGTTGTAAAGGCATTTTTATCAACATATATTTATTTTATTTAGAATATTGAAGGTAAAACCAGACTCAACTATTTAGACTGGCCTGAAACTTATGATTCATGCTCTCAGCTTTGTGGCATTTTTCTTTATTGTTTTAGCCACTTAAGAAGAGACCATTGTTAAAGGTTAACTGAGCCAAAGAGGCATCTAGAAAGAAAATAAATTCCTGGTTGTCTTTTATCTTCCTTCAGAATTTAGAGCAGTGTGGAACATGACCTTGAGAAGCCACTTTAACTGACACAATGATGACCACGGGCTTGCTGTCATTGCAGACAGAGATAAGTTGTGTCCTGCAACAACTTGTGAGTCAGTTCTCACTAGAGGAAGGTATTTCTGTGATTGAGAAAACACTTTGCTCCTGCCTGGGCGCACTGTGTAGTCACGGTCATCATTGCATTAGTTAACATGAGTTCTCAAGGACATGTTTTAACTTGTCATGCTGTTACAGTGATGTCAAGCCCACTGAGAGGGACATCAAGAGGGTATTCATGAAGTATGAGGCCAGCTCCATCAAAAAGGACAGATTGTCCTGCTGCAGTTCATAACAGAGAAGTGACATCTCCGGATTGCCACTTCAAGCCCACAGTGCTATCTAAAGTGACATCTTCATGTTGCAGCATGAAGCCCACAGTGTTATGTGGAGTGACATCTCCACAGAACTGACTGAAGCCCATGCTAATTGCAGCTCAATCTTGAGAAAAGAGTTTTGCAAAAACATTACTGAAAACCCTCTGAGGAGAGCACCAGCTAGCAGTGCTGAGCTCCAAGCACSAGAAAGTGGTTACTCCTGTTCAACAAAAGAATAATGTGGCATTTTCCCCCCGAGCTGTAAGAACAGATCACCTTTGATAATAAGAATTCATTGCACTATTTATCTGAAAGGAGAAAAGTTACTTCATTTTTTCTCTTGCAAATATGTCAGGGAGAAAGTAAATCTCTTCCCTACACTTAAAACTGCTCAGCTTTTCCTAAGCAAAAGTAAACATGTGACTTTCTTCCCTGAAGAAAATGTGGAGTCTTACCTKATTTCTACCAGTTTGAAGTTGTGCCTGTATGACTCTGCCTTTAAGCAAGCGACCTTAAGCTCTTGCTGCTCCTGGAATCAAGGCTCACAAATTCATGTCTATCCTTCACAGCTGAGTAGCTCTCTTTCTTTGAAGGTCTCACCAAGGCTGCCACTCTAGCTCTGGCTTTGATGTCGTTATCCCAACATCCCTAACTCCTTCCCAACAAAAGAGCCCAGCAGACTGCAAAGAGCCAGAGTTCGAAAGAGTATTGGAACACAGGTTTAGACTTTGGGGTTRCAAAAGACATAAACCAGTGTGTGCRTGTGTGTGTTTGGGGGTGGAGAGGGTTATAATGTAATAGCATGCTTCCATCACCCTGCTTCCAGCTTTCGAAGAGAAAGGGCAGAGCAGATACTCTTTGTCAGGAGTTACTTTGTATCTTCGTAGATCATTATGGGGGGGCCCAGGAATCTGGTTTTGAACACTAGCCAGTGTTCTCAGATGGCCAAATTTTAAATGCTTGACTCAAATTTTACTTTAGTTAATGACCCTTATACTGAAGTCACCATTTTTTTGCCAGTTTAAGGCACCTCAGAAGTAAAGAATGAATTACCTATGCAGACATTGACCAAATCAGATCTCMGTTCCTGATAATTTCTTTTCAGACACATTTCACCTTGAAGTGATTTGATTTTTATCACACATTGGTTCAACTAAGCCCCTTTTCTCCCAGGTTTTGTTTTTCAGTTGTGTACTTTTAATAAGTCTAAGTATAGAGAAAGGAAAGGTTTTCTTCTCTCCAAAATTCTCTTTTTGAGAATATTTTACAGACCCTTACAYGCTTTCTTCTGCTATACTAGTGGAAACTTTCTTCCCAGCTGGGGATATTAAAAATTGTTATATTTACCATGAACCCACGTTTTGTTTTACATATATGGTTCTGGTTTAAATTGGCAGTGACWGAAAAGTTACCTAATATGCAGTACAGGGGAATTCAAACTTGCTGCAACAGTTCTTCTCAGCGTAGACCTGATGCAATTTAAGGTGCAAGGTGAATACCCATCAGTAGGAAAATGTCATTATTCACCACAAGTAAACAGAATTACCTGTTCTCAAACAGTAAGGTCATCTGTTTCACATTCTATCCACCTTGGGCTGATTAGAGCAAATTAGGTCCTGTGCTAATCAGCTCAAGACATGTGCTGAAAATGTAGAAATCTGTTATTTGATTTTCTTCTTGTAATAATCAGAGAGTTTGTATGCCCAATGAAGAATGCAGAAGTATTTAACCTTGGTAGAGCCTGATCCCACAAGGTTTTGGGACTTAAACCGAGTGGTCTTAACAGGTGAAATAGGACTCCTCACACGAGTGAACACGGCATAATGGGCATAGTGGAAAGGTGATTTTGCAGCCTGCAAACAGCATCTTTTTAGCTCCTTCTACCAGTACCTTCTCACTTACTTCTTACCAATACTTACTGTACCTTATCTACCCTAATTTTGCAGAATTTAGAAATTAGTAGGTTTAGCTGCATCTTTTCGCTCCCATCAGAAATTAAATGACAAGAGCAACACTGGACAATTATCACTTTATATTAGAATGAGACTTCATTTAGACATGAAAGGTCAGGGGACAGTTAAGTCACTCCTTTTTTAATTTAAATTTCATTAGTTTTGCACATTACATTTGTCATGACTATACTAAAATAAGTCCTAATTCAGGTCATCTATGAAGAATGTAGGAATGAGAGTCTAAGTAGATTGTTCCTRTTCTTTACTGTTTCCTCCCATATGAGTTTGGGCAAATCACATAAACTTCTTTTTCAGCTGATAAATGACAAAAATCACGTGTAATGTCCTTTGTGAGTTTTAAGTTACTCATAGAATTAAAATGCCTTCAGACTGTCATATATACTCAATAGATCCATGTATATCCATATATATACATACATACACCAAATAAATCCATTTATTATCAGAATTTTTCATTTTTTTATCATCATTTTAATATATATATTTCAATGTCACACTGCCTCAGGACTTTATTCATTATCCTCCAAGAGATGCATATCTCTGCTTCTGAGGTGACTGCTTTAAAATCAATTCACATTTAAAAAAATTATATTCCAACAATTTGGTGGGTTTTTGTAAAAGTTTGTGGATATTGTTATGAAATATATTCAGGTCTGAAAGGCAAAGGGACAAAGAAGAGATTGAACAATTTTACAGGTCAGAAGCAGAAATTCTGTGTGGACACAGACATTTTAGTTTGTGTCCACACAAACTAAATGTCCATTATGTCTAACACCATACCAGTGAAATTATCCTTCTTTAACATTTCAAATTGTCAATATCATTCTATGATCTTTGCTGGGTCAGAGGTGTGGGGAGYCCTCCCCACTGAATTTATTTGCACAGTTCTGAATGCAGCTGTTGGCTGATTTGTGCAACAGTGTCCCGTCGATAGCCTGGAAATAGTAAGAGTGCTTTTAATTCAAGGTAAAAATTCTGTAGGTTTGGGCAACTRGGGATTTCCTTCATTACAGGTGAATTCAGGGCCAAGCTGAGGGTCAGAGCCAGGAGACCAGACACTACGTAAATTCCCAAAATGGGAATGAAAAAGAATTAGTGGCTCAATGACTTGTTACTGGATGAATTTCCCTGTAAACGGGAACTGCTTCATTAGCACATACCCTCTCCTTATCGCAGGACTAAAACCAAATAAATCAAACCGTGGCTAGACTTAACCAATATTTTTTGTCATCATAATGTCTCCTTTTCAAAAGAGTTACATGATTCAAGTTCATTTTAATAGCAAGCAATGAAGAAATTACAGTTGTTTCCATTCACACATAGCTCTAATGGGAAAAGCTTGACAGTAACTGCCGTTTCAAGAAATTCTTAACTTTTTCAGGAAAGGCACTAGTTTTCCTACATAGGTAATTATGTCATGATTCTGAGATTTTCCAGAAAAAAAAAAAAAAAAAAAAAAAAAAAAAAAAAAAAAAGAGAGACAATATCTTTTGTCGCTTAGACTGGAGAGGACTAACTGGGGAAAAAATAAAAATCTCTTCAGGTTAAAAAGTAAGTGATTGTGATGGAAAGAGTCAATTACTTCATTCATTTCCATAGAAACAAAACTTGCAAGATAACAATAATGTTAGCAGAAGTTATTTGAAACAGCTTCCTTGTGACTTCATCTGAAACGCCAGTGAAAAGAGACAAATAAACAGAAAGATTTGCTCCTTTATTGGGGGATGATGCATTTTTCATCCTCCTTCTAGATGTTTTCCCCTTAACACTTTTAACATTTTTAACATTTAAGAAATACTCCTTTGACTCTTTCAAAGCATAAAAACAAATTTCTAGTTTTCATTCATTCTTCCTTGGCCTCTCTACTTCTCCCCTGTTCTTCTGCTTTCCTATTTTGTTTGTTTTCAGCTGCCTAATTTCATTTTCCTTACGCAAATAATTTTCTTAACAGAYCCAACAAAAGAAAATATGCAACACTGGAATAAAAACAAGGAGGTAAATCCTGGAATAAAATTCATAAAATCCCGAAATATTGATGGCTGTGGAAATCTCATTGGCTACCTGCATCAGCAAGGATTTCTTCACTTTTACTTTTCCTCTGAAGTATTAGCATATTCTTCTCTAATCAAAGCTCAATTTAAATATTGACAAAGACTGAGAAAAAAATGTGTATCTATTGAAATCAGAGGCTTCTTGAATCTACTGCTGTGCCAAAGCCTCTCTTTACCTGTAATAAATAGAAATATGTTCTGTAAGTAAATCCTGTAGGTTTTGCTGTGACTTCTTCCAAAGTAAATTGCTGTGCAATAGTAAAAAGGATACTAGGTTAAAACTAGTTGGGAAGTGCTGCACTGAAATAACTCCTGCAAATGTTATGAACTTTCCTTTACAACCAATGACTTTTTTTACAAGAAATGTGGAAAACATTAGCTAAAATTGTGTTGGTCTGTACAATTTTATTCTGTTAAAGACAGGTTTTATGATACATTTAGCCTTTTAAATGACACTAATAGTCTCTGGAGACACATGGTCTTTCCTGCAGTTCAACAATTAAGTCTATTTCAATGTTATTTGGATAAGTTGAAACAATTCAGTTACTGTATGCCTGCTCAGTGGCATGTACTGTAAGGCTAATGGAAACCACCTAGAGTTAACTTAATAATAAAGCTTTAGCCAGCCTTAGACATCTACCTAACTTTTGGAGGGAAGGCTGAAAAGTGAGAGGGTGGAAGGGTCATTTTACTGGCAGAGAAAGAAGTGTATTTTTCATCTCTCATTCCACACGTATGCACCCCTCCTCCCATCCACCACCACACACACACTTCAAAAAAAAATGCCCTAGAATTTACGCAGGTCATAAGTCTGAGTTGATAATGAGCATGATTAATCACAATTKTGTTTCTGTTTCTCCTCTCTCTCCTTTTGAAATGTGTTACTTGCTAAATTGTACTGGCTAGGTTTTTAGATGTGTATGTATATATACACATCATGCGGTCCTTACATGTATATATATTTACACACACACACACACACACACACACACACACACATATATATATGGCATGTTCTGAATTGCTCACACTTTTCTGTGAAAATATAAATTGTCTTATGCTGCCATGGCTAGACTGCTTCCCCTACCAAACTAGCTCTTTTAGATGTGGCTTAAATATCTCTATGGTGAGTTACTAAATGTACATATATAAAATCAGATTTTTACCAGACAATTAAAAAAAAAAAAAAAAAAAAAAAAAAAAAAAAAAAAAAAAAAAAAAAAAAAAAAAAAAAAAAAAAAAAGAGAGAGGAAGTAATTAATAGGGCTCCAGATATAAAATCTTGGCTTTATTTCAAATCTCAAGCCTTGAACTAATCAGACATAAGAAGGATAAAATGAGAGCTAAATTAATCACTGGTTAAACTGGCTAATAGCTCTCTATCAGCCTGTACTGGGAGTGCGAAGAAGTGCCAGTGTGCTGCTACAAAACCTGTTTCCTATAAACCTCAAGTTTTTCCAAATTTTGGGTCTTGAGAATAAAACTGMAAATCTTCTGTTAGGGCTGATTTAATGCCATTTCTTTAGGCTCAGTTAAATCTGCGTTAAAAGAGTGAGGTTGCAGAAGCACATAATGAACATTGGTGTGACACAGGATAAACCACAGGCCTGACCTGGACATGAACTATGCAATGAGACTCATCTGATCATTGGAGATACAGATGAGACAAGAACTGCAATCCCATGGATGAAAATTACACACAGCATTCAGGTCTAGAGAACCTGAGAAAAGTTTAAAAAAAAAAAAGTTTTAATAAAAAAAATCACAGGAAACAGATGTGTTTTTCAAAAATTTTTTGTGCTGCCAAAAGCTTGACTTTATACACACACATGCAAAACCAAGTTATTGGTCAAGACTATTTCAATATTACTGAAAWTATTCTCTCAAAATACTCAACAGCTATGAGAGTAAGGTGAGATAATCTACCTTCCAAAACCGAACTTTGCCTAGAAACCATTTCATTCATCASGACCAAAGGTAGAGAATTTTTGGGGTAGAAATTTTGTCAAAGAACAGCTCCAGAACATTCTTCAATATTAATTGGAGGGACTTAAAACTCACTTTCTTCCAAAAAAGAATCCACTCAGGTGTTTGAGTGGCTGTACTTAATGATGTCCCCACATTTATGTTGGGACTATGGTCACAGTCCAGATCYACCAACAACAGCGAGTGCACCAGACTCCAGATGAGATGTGTTGCACAAATCCAGAAAGCCAGYAGGTCCTGCCCAAAGCAGCCAAGTAGCAGCACAGAGCTAAAAGGGATGATCTAACACCGAATCCAGTAGGACTGGAAGGTCCACAGTGCCCTTCTCAGGGGCCTCAGCTTTTCTGAAGAGATTTCCTGTAGTGGTAACGCTCCTGTGAACAGTTACAGCAGCAAGGTTTCCTCAGAAAACTCCTCACCAAGCACATTCCCAGGTAAAGCCATTAACTGTACYGAACACTGAATTTTGGGGGTATTCCACATGCAGTTTGACCTGGAAATTATTAGAATAGAACACTTCAAAGCWTTGGCTCCTTTGTCTGAAAGGTGTCTCTGTGCTAAAGCATGGTAGGTTATGAAGCTGGGCTCATCATTCTGCATTTATTTAAGAATTTTCAGGGGACACCAGGAATACAGAATAAGGTCTGTGGAAGAGCTTTTCGTTGAGCTAATACAAGCAGACTACTATYCTGCAAGCTGCAAAGGTACATTTTAATTACCACAGTGAAAGCAGATGTAAAATCAATAAGGTGTTTTATTTCTCTCATTGATGTGTATAAATACTTACTTTACAGCAAGGTTAAGCTGAGTTTTCTGTCATTAAATGYAAGGATTGATGCAGACCATTCAAACCAGGTTAGAGCACCAGAGAACAGAGTACCCCTCTGTGTCACTCCATCAYCTGAAAATATTCATCCAGTGCTTCAAAAACTATTTTCTGGGATATTCAGAAATTTCTGACTTTACCCATTTGGGACTGAAGGCTATAATGGACAAAACTTTATTCCAAATAACTGGGTCAGTGATTCCAGTGTTTATACAACTGTGCTTGCTTGTCTTAATTTATGAAGTAGTTAAATTACTATAGAATTTCTTGGGGATGTCTCATTTTAATCGAATCATTAATTCTATGCTCAGAGGATGTATAGAAATTGATGGTCAGTTCCTGTTCTTCATTTTAAGCAGAGATAGATCCAATTCAGAGCCTCCCACTGAAGCTC
>NW_026623301.1:1771738-1810830 GCF_030028575.1 Malurus melanocephalus | reverse complement strand
TTTTTTTTTGCATTTATTTATTTATTAGGTGAAAGAATCATAGTTTCCTACTACCATTGACTGTCTTCAAGCACACTATCTCTCCCCTCCTGGTTCYCATTTATCTGGGGCAAATCAGAGGMCCCCTTTACCCCTAAAGCCTCTCTGTCAAATACACATATGATCATTCCTACAAACCATTTTTTTACTTCACTTTGAATGGAAATGAGCTTTGAAAAACTCCAKGGGAGGAAAGGCTTGCCCAGCCAAAGCAGGACCAAAATGGGCTATGCTTCTACTGCAAATGCATCTGAGACACTAGACAGACCAACAAACCCAAAACTTCAGAAGACTTAAATATTTAAGCATGGACTACCAAAGCAATGAAATCAAACACAAAGTTTTGCATTTTAAATCTTCATAGGTTTTATACTTTTTTAGAAGTAATTTCCCTCCCTAACAGTGGTGCTGGGAATACACCTTCAATTCTGACAGTGCTTCACAGAAGTACGTTGCTAATAGGTGCTATAGAAGTACTACTTATTCAAAGCTAATTTCACATTACTCCCATGATTTTGCCTTCATTCAGAATTTTTTTAAATGAAGATACCACTATTTACAAGGCTTTTCAACCACACCATTGTGAACATAGTGCCCAGATGACAGTCCAATCTGCTCTACAAAAATCTGTAATTTTTCTTCTGCTTTTTAAGAWGTACTTTCTGCATTTTAAAATTTCATTTTAACTTAGTTTATGACCTGTTTTCACACATTCCTCATGTATTCYATTGTGAGGTTTCTTGGAGAAATCTACAGGAAAGAGGTACTTGTAGTGTCTGTTCAATGATGTGCAGAGGGACCCAAGCTACAAAACATCTGCTTATACTGTACAGACGGGGAACCATGGAGGCAAGTTTGCCAGTAGCAGAATTTTAGTCTTGAATAAATTAGAAGGGAGAGATCATTCACAGGCTCTTTTCTAGCAAAATTATATGAATATCAGATTAGCATGGGACAAGAGCCCAGTGAGAATAGAGCCCTTATGATTCAAAATGCAGAAATATCAGAGGAAACATGTCACAGAAATAAGGAACAGCAAAGATAAGGATTTTGTGATTCTGAGGGCTTTCTTGCCTTTTTTTTTACTGCAGTCACATAAGACAAAATGCCTTATCAAGGCATATGCTTTAAGGAGCCAATTTTGCATCTAATGAAGTAAATGGAAAAAAAAACCCAAAACATTTGAGTTGAATGATGCAAAATAATGTCCTTAATGAAAAAAGTAATCTCATGTTAAGACCCACTTTTGAACCCATTTAGATTGATGGAAATCTTTCTTTTGATTTCAAAAGCATCAGATTTTAGTATCGAGTATTCAAGAAGGAAGACATCTAGAAGCTCACTTTACATGGAGTGCATCCCATCTATTCAGAGTTTGAATTAAGTCATGGAGAGACCAGTTCATGTTCCTACAGATTTGGTCTACTACCCATGTGTTGAAAATAATCCTGGGCTCATTCACTGCAGGACAATAGTACCTGAATATGTTTAACTCTTTCTGCCAATAAAATTCTCTCTGACATTTATGGACCCTGCCATTTTGACTTACTGTGTGCTTATGCTAAAATTCCAAGGAAAAGGCATAATTTTTTTTCCCTTCCCATATAGTCCACCTTAATAAAAAACAATTCATTTTACTTAGACTTTTCTTTTTTAATATCACTGTAGCCCTGAGACCAGGCAGAGAAAATATCACCTGGAATGTTTAAGGCAGGAGATACTGGCAGTGGGGGAAGAACACAGGGGGAAGAATATTATGAAAGAAAACYGCTGTGCTGGGTCCATTTTTAAGAAAGAGCAATGGCCTGGAACATTACTCTCCTCAGCCAGAATTTGGAAAGCCAGATTTGGGGAATAAAGGGAACAGTACTTCTGATGCTGGGTTAAAGTTTACCTCAGAATAAAAAAAAAATTAAAAACTCAGAAGTTCTGTGGATCCCAGAGTTAGGCAAAGCGTGCTTCACTTCTGAACAAAACAAACTTTTAAATTAAAAAAGGCAAATTCTTATTATCAGGCATTAATTTTCTCCAAAGCAATAGGAACAGCACAGCACAGGAGAGAAAGCAAATAAACTCCAGCTGTTTATTTTCATATTGATAAGATCCTTGACTCAGTGTGTGATGGGTCAGGTCATCAGCACAGGGCCACCAAAGCTGGGCCTCCACACCAATATGCCACAGGAGGACATTGGCCACAAGAAATCCCCAGCACCAGCAGGGAACGGGGCAGCATTGGCACTTAATAGGGMAAACATGTAATTTTGAGGTGTTTTAGTACCTCCCCCTCCCTGGAACTTACCATCATTTAATCCTCTTTTAATCAYCTAACTGCAAAGAGAACCCACGTCATTTAATAACACACCCAAAGCTTGGAGGTCAGGAAATGAGRTTTCTGTCATCTCTAGAAAGGAGAKCAAGGAAGTTTTGTTGCAGAAGATAGCAGAAAGAGGAAGAGCCCTAATTCCACACAAACCCCCAAGATGCTGACACTGAAATCAGAACAGGGAACCTGAATTTTAGTTGCAAGGCTTTGTTTCCTAGGTGAATAAGGAGCAGAGATATCCCACTGGCAATCAGGTCCTTCAGCAAGAAGAGCAGTGCATCCACGGGTGTGATTTTACCTGGCCTGCTCCACTTCAAACCCTGAGGAACCTGAAACACAGGTACAGTTAAGTTATCTATGCTTTTCATTTTATATAGGAAATTTGTGGGCAGAGACTATCTTCTTCTGTATATTTGTACAACTAGACAGCACTAAAGAGACCTATTTAACATGAGGGCAGAGTATTCATCCTTTGATGAGTATTTAATGTCAGTTATACATCACTGTTAGATCAGTATATAAACACACATATGCTCTTGGACAAAAGCATCCATGCATCAAAACTCTGCATCCATACTTTAATGTATTTAATTGAGTAAGCCATTATCACTAATTATGGTTTATATTTTCATAATACTGTTTTATGGTTATTACCTATTCCTTTCTATCTATCCATCTACAAGCCTTACKTGCTATGATGCAATCTAAAGAGCCCTTTGTTTCCCCAAGGACTGAAATCATCTCCCAGGCTGATCCTAAAGCTTTGACACCATCCATTCTGCGATACCTGGGCTGCACACTGACTTATTCAATTTCACATACAAATTTCACACTTTGTGAAATGTTCACACGTGCTTCAGCACACTCCCCAAGGAGTTTCCCAGTGCTGTGGTGCCCTCCRAACACTCCAGGGAGAGGAAAGGTGGTACAAAGCTGGAACCAACATTTCAAGCATTTTATTAATTCCTTTTAAGAACATAAAAACAATGCAACAGTACAGACAGGACAGTTCAAAAGAGAGAAATTATACAAACTGGACACTTACAGAGAAAAATATCAAAAAAGGGATGTTTGAAATGAAAGCTAAATTTTGAATAACATTGATTTGAGAACTTTTTGGATCCTCTGAAAATTTTTCATTCAAAGGACTGTCACTGGGTCTAGATTATTTTTGTAATGAAGATAGAGCTTTTAGGCCAACACCTTATTGAATTATATTTACCAATGTTTTCTGGAAATTTTTGTCTCTCTCTGCAATTCTCATTCTTTCTCCTTTCCTGTCACATTTCTTCACGTCTGGCTCAGTACACACTAACTGARAAAAGCATTGTGCTTTCACAATGAAATAAAACAAAGGAAAGACTACAGAAATGTAGAATATTCTGAGTTGGAAAAGGCCCACAAGAAWTATCMAGYCCAKCTCATGGCCCTGCACAGGRCACAGAATCCTACYAAGTGMGTTATCCAAACAGGCTCATGCATTTGAAAGCCACTGCTTTTCTGGAGATGTTCCTGACTCGTAGTGGCGTGCAGGGCCGGGGCTTCACATCCTCCCAGCCCTGGGAAATCGCTGTGGGGCATTCAGGGAGAAGGCCTCCTTCAGGCAAAGGTGTAACTGGGTCCTGGTGTCTCCACGCAGCAGTGTGGGGGTGAATCCCACCCCACACAGAGCCCACACGCAGTCCTGACATGAAACTGATTTTTCTGGGCACTGGTGGTGGTGCAGAGGCTGCAGCCATGGTTTGGTGTCAGAGCAGCCAGGTTCCTTGGGCATACTGCAAGAAGCAAAGCTGCCTCCACGGAGATTTTGACATATGATACAGAGCTTCATTTGGGGCAGTCACGCCACAAAATAACTCCACTGGTTTTTCCCAGTCCATACAGCTGCCTTTCATTTTTCACAGGTTACATCTGACATCAGGCACAGAAGAAACAGAGTAGTGTCTCAGTTGTCAGTGCAATGGTGCAGAAAAAAAAACCAGAAAAAAACCCCCAAAAGTAGTACTATAAAACTTTTTTTGGTTTATTAAGATTTAAAGCCCCAACTCCAGATAAAAAATTCCCAGCAGGAATCACTGGAAGTTTTTTAAGGACTCCAACCAATCCATGCAGACTTCAGCAACAAAAGAAAAAATCATTTAGAAATATTAAAACAGATCAAATAAAGCTCAGTTCTCAGAAATAATAATGGCAATTTTTCAGCCACAAATAAAGTAATGCATGTTAACATATGTATGAAAGCAGGCAGAAAAAGATCCACATATAATTCAAGTAATTCTACTCCACAGCTGTAATGAAGTAAATTCACAGAAAATGCACAGAAGTAAATTCAACTTGTTACTCTGCAGCTCAATCTAACATATTCTCAGCCTGACCCTCTCATCTTATCACTGCTTAAATAAATATTACACCGAAAAAAAATTCAAGGGAATAAAAAAGAAAAATAAGGGAAAAAAAAAGAAAAGGATAGACAAAGAGACTAAGAAAGAAAAGAACTATTGAAAGCCTTGCAGACAAGTATGAATCAACTATTCTAAAAAGCAGATGCAAAATGAAGCTGCTTAAACATATAAGGCACTTCTACATTGTATTCAAATAATGCTGAAATTATAGAGCTGTCATTTGCAGACCTGTCGAGGGTGCCTTTCTTACCACATTATGATTTAGCATTTCTCTTGGAAGGTTGTAGCAATTTTGACATTAGAGTCATTGGACAGAAAAACCATAAAATGTACGCAAAGCATCACCTCTCTTTTTTGTACTCTTAAAAAGAGCTCCAAGATTTTTGATATTAAAAAAAAAAAAATTAAAACCCTGAAATTATTTGTAAAAGTGCAGAAATKCTAGTCTCAAGAGAGAAAGTGCACACATCTGTAGAACAAATGTAACTGTGAAGATTCAAATAATTTGATGGCACGCAACCTAATCTGACATGGCAGGAGGTTATTTWACAAACTGTGAAGGGCTCTGCCCACTGGTGTCATTAAAGCCTTCTTGAGAGGCAAGGCAAAGATATGGAWTTTTCTGGAGGCAAACACCCAGGTGGTAGAAATGGAAATTGAGGGGGCAAAGGAACTCTTGACTGCCCTCTTCCCAGACTGCTAGGCTCCAGGTGAGGCAGCAGGTATGGTGGCATTTAGACACAGAATGCCCATAAAACCCACAGGCAGATCCAACCTAATGCCAGCAGTAAGGAGCTGTGTAGGGATGGATCCATATCTACTTAGGAGACAGCACTGGGTGTCCATCAGCAGGGTCCTGTCCAGCACACGGGTGGTGGGGAAGGGCTGAAGGTGCCCCCAGGAAGGCACCCAAACCCTCTGCCTGCTGCTCCCAGGGCTCCTGCCTGGCTGCAGTGTGCAGCTCTGGAGCTGACACACGGATAAAGGCAGCTCTGTCAGGGAGCCCGAATTGCTCAGAGGGAATTGCTGATGCTCACAGGTCCAGTTTGCAGTCTCACACTCCTGAGACAGCCCACCAGACCAATCCTTTTTTTGCACATTTGTGTATTGAAACTTTCATTGCACACTGTATYGTGTCTACTAGCTTTGCAGTTAGTTTTGAACAAACCAAAGGCATGTSTGGAAGGCTGAACTGTCTCTGGGCRTGAGCAAATATATGGATAGATGCACACCACCAAAAGATGTGAACTGTGAATGGTGATGACCTATGCAATATATTTAAGGGTTTTCTTTTAATCGCTTTCTCAGATTGTTATAATTTGATAAGGTAATCTTAGCCATTTAGCTCTAATAAACTCACAGATCACGAACAATGGCTGCATTAAATTTATTGTCACCAGCAGTAACACGAGGAGCAAAGGATCAATGGCTCTTCTCACAGCATTTGATTTTATTCACTCAGTCTCTGATTCCACATCAGCTGCCATCTGGACAAAATTCAGAAACCATGACACCTGCTTGAAGAATAAGATGCTGATCAGATGGAATGGGCCGGGGCTTTATCTTGAGAGCAGAAATGTGAATTGTTGGTAACACAATCGCTTAAAAGGTTTGTAAATTATGTGCCTTCAGCCCAACATATGGCTCATGTGAAATATGCACTTGTGAACTTTTCTCAAAACTTGAGCTTGCATGATATAGTGTGGTGGTTTCATAAACACAAGGTATAAATAAGTAAAACTTCACACGTAGACAAACAAGAGAGAGTGTCAACAGCTTTCAGCACCCTTTAAAGTAATATTATTTTAGTTTTCCTTAGCAGCATACAAATATTAATTTTACCCAAATATCTAAATGAACCTCACAAAACTGTGTAAAATACGGGCAAGGAAACCTGTGGCCTTCTGGTTACCCTTTCCTGGTGTGACAACCAGCCCCTGCTGCCATTCTGCCCATGCAAGGAGTTGAGATGTAGGTCCTTCCTCAGCTGGGTGGAGCGTGGCCCTTCAACACCTCCACCACAGCAGAACTGCAATTTTTTCAATGAGAGGTATGGCCAGCACAAAGAATATTCTGTCTGGGAGWGGTGATTCTGTCTCTGGAGTCCCTGGAGTCAGCAAAGAAACCCCCATGAGCAACCCCCTCCTTCTGCAGAGCAGGAAGCCAAGAAAGTACTGATATCTACTCACTGATGAGTTTGTGGAAGCATAAATACCACTTTGCRCACACAAGTTTGGACAATGCAAGTGTCTCAAGCCCTGTTTTTCTGAGTTTYTGTAATATATTCTGTGTGGGTTTTTCACATGTCATGGGGGGATTTCTGRGTACTGATAGTCAAGAACCGAATCTGAAGAAACATGGCTTCTTATTACCCTTAGTGACACCAGCCAGTGCTGCTGAGACATTAACGAATTTCTTTCCATTTCTTTCTCAATTTTCAGGGGCAAAAAAAAAAAAAAAAAAAAAGCAACCTATCTGTTCAGAACTTTTTCAGGAGGATGATAGAGATTTAAAAGAATTAGTCCCCCACTCTAATGCCAAGTTATGGTGCTTTATAGCAGCCAGCTTTACAGTGCTAAATGGTCTTCTGTAGCCTCATCTTTCTGCCTGCCTACAAGAAATAGTGATAAATTACAGTTGGGGAGGGGGGAGTCTGAAGAAAGAAATATTCCATTTTTAATTGCCTTTTCATTTTCTTTTTATAGCCATGCTTAAACTGTGAGTTATCAGAAGCTGTTCGAAGTCTTTCTTTTACCATTTTAAAATATATTCCTCCTAAAGCCAGATGAAAAATACGGTTAATGGGGTTTTGTGACTCCCACAAAGTCCCCTACAAATTAAGGGACTTTGAAAAAATGTCAGCTGCCCAGTTCCCAAGAAAGAAAAATTAAACAATAAAGGCTTATCGACTTGTTCCTGAGAAGATAAAGCACTTATGAATGAGACCCTCTCATACTCTCTGGTTTGTGATCAGAGCAATTTCCAAGATTCACAGAAAATATTCTGATTAGCCAAAAAAATGCTCTGATGAAATGAGATTTAAGATTTTATAACTGAATCTCATCCTCCCTTCAACCTGTTTTCTTACAATGCGCTGTATCGTGCAGTTATGCTGCTATCACTACCAATTATAACCAGTGCCACAAAAACATCACATTCATGCAGATCAGCTGATTGTGCCAAGTTCAAGAAAGGACAGCAGGATAGAGATGACAGCAGCTTCTGCTGGCTTTGCTCCAAAGTCCCTTCAGGCTTGTTGTTTTTCTCTTCTGCAGACCCCCAGGATTTCACTCTCTCAGAAAAATTARTGCTGGGCCTCTCTCTAAGAGGACCAGGCTCCCAGTCTACTGACACCATTGAGGGTATTTCTGTTGTCTTCAGTTTGTCATCTGCAGAGCTTTTCATCTTTCGTTTCTTCCTCTTTCGCGCTATTTTTGTCTCCCTGCCATGTGCCAGGCAGAGCAAAAGCCTTAAACTGCAGACTGCTGTCCCTCATCACATGTTCAATACATACACACCACATTCTGATAAAAGCAGGCTTGTGGCTGCCACCTTTGCTATTTGTATGGCTTCTAGATGGTCTACAAGACCTTAGAGCAAAGAGAGGGGAAAGCAACCTGTGGAAGAATTCCAATTTTAAATTTTCTGACTTATGAAGTCTTGTCCTATGCCAACTAGTGAAAGGGAGATAACGTAAAAGGAAAGAAGCACTCATATTATGTTGTTATTGTCCAAACACTGTAAACCAGACATGTTTCTAGACCTTTGCTAGACTACCATTGAAAGCCCATGTGATTTCTGAATTAATTTCTTTGRAAATTGAAAACTATTTCACTGGGAAAACTATAAGCATAGCTAGCTAGCTATATTTGTCAGAATGGAAAATTGGTTTAAAATGTTCTACTGTAGCTAATGCCATTAGCAAGAGTAAGCTGAAGAAACCACCTCTTTTTACAATGCACAAAGGAAAATGCGATTTTAAAAACATCTTTCTTCTTTTTTTCTCTGCTACTTCATTTTCCTGACATTAGAAATGTGAGGGCAGAAACAAGACAGTGATCAGCTGCAAAAAGGAAGATCATTCCMATTTCCATGTAAGCAGCAGCAAAACTTGGCTTATCATGTTCAGTGCAGATTTTTTTTTTAAATCCTTAATAATAATTAAATATAAAGATGGCATTTTTATTTTACTTATTCTAATCTTCTAAAAAAAATTAAAAATCAAATATCAAGACAGTTGAACACAACTAAATTTTGGGCTCCCAACTTGCCCAGAGTCGCATATTTTTAGCATTCAGCTGATTTGACTAACTAAACAGGGACAGCATTAATTGCTGTAGGAGGCTGACGTGGAAGAAGAGCCACATTCTTCCCTTAATGTGGAGGGAGCAGCTTGCCATGACTCTGCAGAGTGACACAGGGAACTYAGAATAGCAACCAAACCAAGTGAGCTCTCCGAATGCCTGACGGGGATAATAGAAAATGATGGAGTGTCTCTGAATTAAAAACAAGAGGCAGAAACTATGCAAAGTCTGTAAAGGCAGCTCATGCCGAAGGAATATTTGCTTTGATTTAATTGATGATAAAAGAAAACCCAGGAGAAGGGTGAGTTTGGATGACATTCAAGTGTGTGTCCTGTGTTAGGAGGAGGGTAGAGATACCATCTGCTTACATTACCCTTCATTGCTAGAACCACAATGGTACATTGTACATATGTRCAACTCTGAAAAGAGCCTTTGCTGCACAAGAAGAGGCCATGGCCAGCAAAGTCAAAGATTTGCTGTTTAATCAACTGCTGGCCTCTGCTAAGGCATCTCCTCTGGAGCGGCTGGTGGAAGGCAGAGCTAACAKCTGTGGGGTGCAGCAGGAAGGAGCTACCTGCTCCTTTTCAGCTGATTTTTCCCTGTACTTATTCTCTTCCACATAAGAGAGAAATACTRAAGCAGTGCAGTTATGTTTCACTTGCTCCAGCAAAAATAACTCWGGGCACTTTGGTGTGTTAGTCATATGTTGAAATGGATGCATCGAAATTCTGAAAAATGAAGGTATGTTTTTGTCAAAGGTGATAGAAACAAATGAGGAAGCAGATAAGACATTTTCTAACCTCCAAGAACAGAAAATCCTTTGTGCCTTCAAACAAAACCAGACTCCAAAAGCAGTCAGGCTTTCTGTATCTCATAAACCACCTGATGACCACATCTTTTTCCTGCCAGTATGAGATACAGGAGGTACACAATCACTTTCCTGGTCAAATGCTAAAGAGGCATTGTATATAAAATGCACAGACAGGCAGAATAGGTTTACATAATGTTAATACAGACAAATTGCATGTACAACATATCTAGCTGCAATTTAATTAGATTAATTAGATCAATATAATTAGCAGTGTTATATTAGGCTATCAAGACTTAGCCTTGCAAAGAACGCCTCTAAAAATGGTTTACAGTCTTAAAGCATTGTAACAGCGTATGCAGTACCCATGCTATCACGCATCAATATCACCACTAACACACTATTAATACTGGGAGTTTATAGGACACTCAGGAGACACATAAAACACTACCCTTGCAGAGGAAAATTCTGATAATGGAGCCTGTGAAATTATTTCAACAGTTGAAGAGAGCTCATGGAACTTAATTCCAAAMAACAGCATGGTCATGATTATACAGCAAGTTAATTTAACCCACCTAAGCAGGAACAGACATAATGAACAAAACAGATTGAGGTAGCATGACTTACCAATGAACACTTTGCTGAGAGTTCTCCAAAAGTTTTGTGCACATAATAAATCACAAATGGCTGTTTAACCATTGCATCATCTACTTGGATGTGGACTACATGTCATGCTTGGTGAAATTTTATACAATTTTTATTGCTATTAATAGTGATTTTGCATTAAACAGGTCTGTGGGGTTGTGCATGGACATCTACATGTCTATAATGGTAAAAATTGGTTAATTTATATCTGCTAGCACTTCAGTACCCTTGGGTTCAAAACCAGATAAACAATGCATCTGTAACATCTCAAATCTGATACTGTGACTCCCTATATGTTAAAATCATAGCCCTTGCAAGGAGGAAAGAAAAAAGCCCAGCATCCCCAGCTTGTTCAAAATAGAAATAACCAATAAAATTCAGCAACACAAAGTGATAAATTCACCAGAATTCATGTTTATGGTTTCTCCCACTAAGAGGAGAAGTTCATCCTAACAAGTTAATCTGCATTTTTAATCTGAAGTTTGCACCAAAGTCTACTAAGAAACAAAATCTGGCACACAGCTTACTTAGCTAGAAAATGTTGAGGTTTTTTCTCTTTGCATTTGGACTCATATAAGAATACATCTGTTCATAGAAGGGATAAAGTAAATGCCTTGAAGCTGCAATGCAGAAGATACACAGACAAGGTAAAAATATTGAAATCCATATTTCCATTTTTTAGCCTTTATCAATGAGAGATGGCTCAAAGTGTATTTCCATTTGACTGTGGAATACTGAGAAAATAAAATCAACCCATCTTCACCTCCCTAGAAGACTGAAGAATCTCATGCACAATTGCCATGTTTCAGTCCATGTATCTTGATTTCCCACAAGAATTGGGTTCCAGCCATCCTCAAGCATATTAAAAGCATAAATGCAGAAGGTTTAGATGTGGCTCAGATTTTCTTTAGGATACATACAATTTAAATGTATGTATGTCCCCACAACCATCMAAGGAACTCATCCCCTTTTCCATTGTTTTCAGGCATGTTATTATTTCAATTCATTATTATTGTCACATTAAGGTCTACACTGGTGGTACTCCAAGTCATGTGTGCTTGATCATAAATTTTATGGATTTTACCTTTTACTTACTTTCAAGAACAAGTTCTATGCAAAGTGAATAGTTCTCCTGCCTGTCTATTGGGAATATACATTAATGCTTTACTACAAAAAAACAGCATCATTTTGGCCTTACCCGTCCTTAGTATCTTCTTGCACATGCACTACCTGATTCTGACTTTGTTTAATTTTTCATCCTTATTACCTACGATCTACAATCTGGTCTTCACTAGATTTACACTACCAGATAAATAGAATAAAACACAGAGGAGTGAAATAGAGTGCCTTGTGTCTGGAAATAATCACCTATATTATGGAAACTGTGAAAGCTGAAAACAAACATTATAGCTTTCCAGGCTTTTTTAATGTGCTGATTATTTTAGTTTCTCTGATAGAAAACTTTGCTTGCTCACTTTCTGTGTGATAAATTCAGAAGAAGGTAGCATTATTTTCATACAAGAGTACAATTAGTAAAAAGCAGGCAGGTAGTCCAGCCGACATTAAATTAAAAACTTGGGAGCAGAAGCCATTTGTGTCAATTTTCCATTTTGTCACTCTCCTTTCAAACAGCTAATTTAGGATACTCCGTCACACACTAGTRTTTTATGGTATGTATATTTTATGACAGCTAAATGACAAATTTGTCTGAAGCGAAGCTATTCTTTGAAGAGTTAATTATAACCTGTGTAATATATTAAAGAAAATCAATATATATTTGGAATGAGTCACTATTGAGTCTTATTCCAAACAGAGCAAACCTATTCTAAAATTAAAGCTCCATTTTTAACTCAAGTTTTGCTAAAATAATCTATTTTGAGAGTTAAATAGTAGAAAAGAAACAATTTGGCAAAATATCTGTGCATCAATCCCTTTGTAATGTAACATTATGTAGTCTGCTTGCATGATGTACAGCTGAAAATTTCAAATTTCATGTTGTTTGACAGCAAAACAATGGACCAGACTGGTCTAATTGCTGAACACCTTGACATATGTGATATTTGGACTTTGGAAAGCGTCACCAAATTTTGGGTATGTGTTCCATTCTTTCATGCTCTTTTAAATAATTAGACAGAGATCTGAGAATTTRCTCTGAGAGTTTCTCAAGGAGTAAATTTGAAAAAAAAAAACCACACATGGAATTTTTTCAGTTATTTCCAAAACTAGGGATTTTGCTCTCAGGTAACTACCAGTAATTTCAGCATACAGGTTTTGTCATTTTGTAACACTTCCTACAGCAATAATATCTCAGTTCTGCAGCTACAGCCAGCCAAAGCAATAATGAACTAAATTTTAATATTAAATACCTCAAAATGTTTTGAAGCTGACCAACCTTTTTCTGACAGTCATTACAATGCTTAAGAAACAGACTTCAATTATATCATTTGTACAAACTTAAATACAGTACTTAAGAGAGAAAGATCCTGAAACAGAGAATCAATAAGACAAGATTTATCACATCCATTGGTTTTATACGTTCAAAGGAAGTTTGAAGAAAATTAAGGACATAAGTAGAGCCACTAACATTCTATATAGGGAAGAGATTTTATTAGTTAAATGTGGATGGTAGCTTCACATATAATTATCTCTAGGCATCCAGCATTATCCTGTCTCATCTGGTCATACTTTGGTCAGGTAGGTTCTGCAGCTGCACACTCTTTTTAAGAAAACAGGTTTTATCACTGTAGCAGCAAAAAAGCAGTGCTACTGTAAAACCAATCCACTGTTTGCAGGATTATGGGCAGATTATGACCAGGATTACAGGAGCAAATCAATATGTCATCTGCATACAATGAACTGAAATTTATGGAGTTTCCAATTTTCATTCCTTGAAGCAATTCTTAGTTGCTGAAAAATCAGGCTAAATGTTCCATTACAATTGCAAAAAGAAAAGAGGATAATGGACAGCCTCGTCTAGCTCCCTGGTGTCATTTTAAAAAGGGCGAGTTTAAATTGCTAGTATGTACAGACCTGGTCAGGATATTACACAATATTTTTAATCCAATTTTTATGAAGGTCTTTCTAAAATGAGGACTGTGAGGGTTTGGAGGGGTTTTTTGTTTCATTTTAATGTATTTTTTTTTTAAGGACAGTTATTAGGTATTTTCATTTTAATGAGACCAAAGAGTTATCCAGTCAGTCGAGTGGACAAATCTATATTATCCAAGCTCTTGTTTGGTATGCAAACACAAGACACTGAATCATCCCCAGTCAAACACAATGGAAATAAACCAGACTGACCTGTGTGGAAATCATTTGCGCTGAGTTGGGGAAGTGTCTCAGATATTTGAGTGCCTGTATATGCCCTTTGCATGCAGGAGTGTATTTCAGCACTCATAAACAAATTTTGTCCAGCATTTAAGACCAATATTCAATGATGCAGACACGTAGGAAAATCAGCTCACTGGTATTGTCAAGTTGTGTAATAGCAGCCTTTTTGAATTAAATGTTCAGTTACACACTTCCAATAGCAGTTCAGTTGTACATCTATGATTTCTCACTGAGTGTTTACTGGCAGCTCATCTAGGCATGCCTCTTTCCCCACTGTTAGACTTTACCAGCATTTATTATTTCTTATTAAGTCTAAGGTTACACTTTGATCTGTTGAAAGTTTCAATGAAGTGCTTTTGTTTACWAACTTTATCTCCTGTTTAAAGCAACTTGGAAGATTAGAGTGTCTGACACTGCTCTTTGAAAGTGCTATTTATGATTTCTAGATCAYATGTCAAAGTTTGAGCCTTTAGTTTTAATAATTGACACAGTTTGGGATACTTCATCTTATTCTTTACACAAAACATGTGCCAGCAATTTCTCATTTGTATTCTTGCTGGTTTACTTTATACAAAAGCTTTTCTGCAGCCATGGTGTTTGTTCACTTTTTGTCAGCTAATTCAGTTGAGGTTTTTTTACTACACATATTAGTATTCATTGATTTTTGTCATTTTAAAACTATTATTCAAAATTACTATTGTTGTATCTCTCCTTTTTGAGGTCTGCATCATTSTTAATTGTGGTTTTTAATGATTCACATCTTGGATTTTATAGCATATTATTACCATCACAGAATCAAGTTTCAAATTAATATTTTGGTCTGAAGAAAAACACTCTTTTTTTTCAAGAAATGCTTGATGCTGCTCATGCTGTTTCTGGCTTATGACAATTGTAACATTTTTTTTCTGCTACTTCTACAGTGCTAAATCTACCCCAAATACCTTAATTTAGTCTTAAAGTCTGTGAGACAGGGGTGAAACAGATTTGCTCAGTCCTTGGCAATGAAAATTTTCTGTGGAAAAGTACCCCAGTCCATGTCCAAGATACATACTCTTAATCAGTCATCCACAGAATCCTCACCACCTTTCCAATGYTGCAAATGTCAGGTTGGTTTGGAACAATGAAGTCCTGAATCAAAAGTCCAAAAAATGTGTGTAACACTTTTGTGACATTTTCACCTGGCCCTCTTTTTTSTATAAGACATCACAACATATTAGTCGATTTTCCATGTCTGTTCATACGTGGCACAAGACAAAATGAACTGAAGGGCTGTAAGCTGGAGATGGTTCACAAGCAGATCACTGAAAGCAAATGAGCACACCCTTGTCATGAACCCAAAAGAAGACCTTCTTCAGCATTGCCACCCCTGCACTCATGACTGRAGGCACTCCCAGCTGAAACTTGTGTCTGTGCATCACATTGACAATCCATGGGGAAGAGCCCTCAACAAAAGCTGAGTYCTTGAAATATTGCCTTTCCCTGCCAGCCTCACATGGTCTTATGGACAAAAATCTGGATCCTACTTCTTTTCAGCCATGTAATTATTTCTCACAGGCACGGGGACATCTGGGCAATAATACTGACTGCCTCAGCAAGAGCAGACCGATAGCTGTGCGTGTGTGCTCCCGATGATGGATCCCACAAAGATGTTGCAAAAGACAGAGGATTGAAAACTACATAGCCCACAAGGGAGGGTCTTTGTTATTTGTCCAAGAGAACAAAGCAGAGCCAGCTCAGAGCTGCACATCCAGCCCAGCCAGGTCCTGTGAGTGAATCAGCTGCACCCCGGAGAGTGGAGGTGTCAGGGGCTGTTGATGGATGGAGCAGCAGTAGCACACACGTCTCCCCGGATGGTGTTCACCCATCAGGATGGCTGAAGCTTTCTCCAGGCTGCACTCCAGACTGGTGCCTGATTGGAGAGAATGCTGGATTTTGGCAGCTGGGGTTCTAGACGCTCTTTTCCCAGTATTTTTGCTTAGGCATAAGAGTTAAGGAATCTTAGGTACTCACTCACGTTTCACCGACTTGTTTAGGTGAAGATAGATGGTAGAGAGAGGTCTAAGAAGCTTTAAGCACCCTGGCTTTCAATCATTTCTCAGCTTAGCTTTAATATAAAAATCTATTATTTCTAACTCTAAATCTTCTGTTRGAATTTTGGCTTTAAAATTAAAGGCTTCTTTATCCTAAGAGATTTAATTTCTTTATGGATTTTTGGATTAAAATACAATCTTCTGGTTGGACTTCTCCTTATTTTTATGATCCTTACTTAAATMCATGGTTCTTGGTCCTGCACAAGAAACAAAGAGGGAGAAAAAAGAAAAAACTGTACTTGTCTGATAGTCTCACATAGACAATATTTTCCAGTAATACAGAAAAGAAAGGAAAACAGGACACCAGCTATATTATGCATAACAGTTGCTGTTAATCAAGAGAAATGGTGATGAATTTTTTGCTTCAGTGGTGACACATACACCACAGTACCATGGGAATTATCCAAAAATCTTGTACTAAATTTCAACATATCTCATGTATTAACTGCCCACAAAACTTATCTTACAACTACACACTGAGAATGAGCAAGAAAATTTACCAAGTTGAGATAGCTCATTCTGTCTATACAGGATGAGAGAAACTGGTAAAAACATGAGCACCCTTAATCTCATCATCATATATCGACACCCTAAACTCACATTTTAAATCAACAGAAGTTCCCACAAAATCTCTAATTAAATGYAAAGAAATGCTGAAGGACTGCAGTTTATTTCACCCTGGCCAAGACACCACATCCAGCTGACACAGCTGCAGATGCAGTGCAAAGCAAAGCATGCTCTGTGTGTTCCTTACAAGTATTAGCAGACAACCACAAGAGCACCAGGAGGAAGGCAGATATTCAATTTGCATAGGACRGGGTCTATACCCTACTTTTATTCACTTTAATATAGCAAATTAAACCAGAGAGATCTTGCTAACAAATAGCTCCTGTTTGGGCAGGATATTAACTGAAGGAAAAATGATATGAAGGCTTAGGGTTAGGTTTTGATTAAAGATTTTAGGCTACTGAATCTATTTAGTAATTAGATGAGGACTAAAGGGAACGTTTTATCTCAGAATGAATACGAGTTATTTGTTGGGTCAAAGAGCCMAAGTCCCAGGTGCCATGTTTTCATCTACTTACGGCAAATGGAGGAAACTTGGCTTCTCAGCAGTGGTCAGTAATCAAATGTGAAAATTCAGTCAACTTAGTATTTTCTCAATTACAAAGCTTTTTAATGTATTGTTTTAAAATAATTGAAAATAAGCATCAGTGGGAATAAAATTCTCATTTAAAAAATGTTTCTGCAGCAGGAATGTCTATAGAAAATATAGCAATAGGTCCATTCTTAAAAGTTTCACTCTGCCTATTGTAAGTGCTAATGTAAATTACACCAGGGTTCAGAGCTACATTACTTTCTCTGCTGTATTTTTCTGTTTTCATTCCAAGGGCAATAGGAAGGGTGAAGAGAACCACCAGGAGGGGCCAGGATTGCACAAAATGAGGGGTTTTTACATTAATTTTTCTCTCAGAGGAGATAGCCTTAGAAACTGTTTTAAAATCTTGTCTAAAGAGATGATTTCTTAAGGTGTAATTCTTCTAGATCAGTTATAAATGTATACTTATGAAAATTTAGACATGGAAACTTTGCAGTCAGCTCTTGTTCAGTCAATATTTTTATGTTCACTATTGCAATGCAACAACAACAAAAAAAAAGGAATGGCAGGAAGGGATACCACAAACTGTGTCTAAAAACAACACAGAAACAAAAGACAATCCAGCTTTACATCTTCAGAAAATATGCATGATGACAAAATCTACAGAATGGGAGATGCTCTRTTCAGCTGAGGGATATCTGTGCTTTTTTAAATAACCATAGTCTCCATKAAATTTGTTTTCCAGGGTTCATGTGCTTTAATAATTTTTTTTTTCTTTCTTTTGAATGTCACTCTAAGACAATACAGAATCCACACAAAATTTAATTATGAATGTGTGTTCAGAATTCAAAATGTATTAATATGCATTTTTTTATGGTAGAGCCGGATTCTGAAGGATCAAAAAAAATGGGATTTTGTTTATAAACAAAAAATGTCATTCATTTATCTTCTGGCTYTAGTTTCTTGGAATCAGTCTCTGTAGTGAAATATTGAAGAATCTGATCCTTTACCTTCCTCCATCTTCTGCTCATGAAAGAGAAGGTCTGAAGTGACACGATTTGCATATTTGCTACTAAAACATCCATTCTGCTCTTGAGGTGTGCAAGCACCAGCACCATGGTAAAGCACAGCTTTGACTAGGAACTTCTGGACAAGGAAGGCATCCAAGATCCATAGCAGACAAGGCTTATGGGGAACAGTTTAAGGACACTCAGAAGAGATTTTTCATAATATTTCCATCTGAAATCTGGGAAGCATCAAATGGTGCTATGCAAACTAAGCCAAAATTCCTGAGACAATCATGAAAKTAAGTTCAGTTCTGTCATCTGATTTTTGCCTCAAGAACCCATAATTTGAACTGAAAGTTTCCAGAATGTAGCTATGCTGAAAAATTGGGAAGGAGTGGACTGCATTTGGACATTTTAAATGGATGTACTCATTATGAGGATGAGTTTTTTAACTCTCAGGGAGAAAATAATTCCAGCCGTGGCACTTGTGTATGATGGCAACCTTAGGTCAAAAAAAGAAGCAAGAAAATCAAAGACAACATGGCTTTTGTCTGCATAGAAAAGAACTTTTAAGAAGGGCATGCAGAGCTTTCAGATTTTAAGTATTTTAGAAATCTGTTTATTAAGAAAGTAAGATATATCTCCATGATGCACACACAGACCAAAAGAGAATTATAAAATTATTTTCCATRCTCCTCTATTTTGGATATTGAGGGATGTGACCATTAAAAACTTTCAACAAACRTAGAGCTAAATCAATCAGTTAAAATTGTGATTAGAGCAAAACAAGCTGTAAGTGAAGTAGACAGAACTGCTAATATCAGGCAACTGGAACAGAGAGTAGCATAATAGATTGRTCAATTTAATCACTGACTAAAACTCAGTTCTAAAATAAGCTGCAGGACAAATAGGGGTAAAAATCCTTTCTGACTACACAGTYGTTTCTTTATGATCAATTCCTTCATCTGCATTGCACAGTGTTGCACAAACTGGTTGAGATTAAAATCTTGAGGCTCTGTTTTTTTGGATTTGTCTCAACTGGCAGCTTATTCAAGGTTGTTAGTCAGATTTGATTTATAATTCTCAAAATGTCATAAAGAGGGCTCACATTAAAACAAAAAAATACCATGTGTATCATGCAAACGTGGTTCTGGAGATGACTCATTGAGCTGTAGGTTGTGCCACAGCTCTGTTCCAGTGTRCACTGCTGTTTGAGTCATTGATTCTAACCAGACTTCTTTAAACYTGATTTTTTTCCTGGAAATCCTACAGATTCTTTTTTTTTTTTYCCTTTCTTCCCCTACTCAGAAGACCAAGAAGACACAAATTAATAGATCTCCTGTATATTGCTGTGACCCTTCCACCCCTTCAACACACTGCAGGAATGGAAAGGAGTAATTAAACCTGGACACAGTTGTTTTCTAATTATACATTAGTCACAAGCAACAATAACATCAAGGAATAAAGTCAGGAATCTGGGACAAAAGATTTTTCTTTTCTTTAAGCATGAATCAGTCACCAAAGAATTGCAGGGTTTTTCAGGACCAGAAGATAATTTCTCATGATATTTCAGCTTCTGGGTAACATGCTCTCTGAAGTGGGTACAACAAATATGGGGGGAAAAWGTCAGCTTGGAGGTGTCATCTTTTGCACAATCTTGTGGGTTTACTTACGGGCATTAAACCCAGTTCTCAAATTAAATAGGGAAAGYAGGCACTTTATGTTGAATCAGTTCAGCTGGAACCTCTGGATACCAAAAAACTGAGCTGTAAATTCTAGCCTGACCTGGACAACTGAAATATTCTACAAAGTGGAATATTATTTAAAGACCTTTTTTTGAGTTAACAACAAAAGGCTTGAGTCTTGAATACAACAGATTAAAAAGTGTTTCTCCAGTTAGTGTTTCCCAGGAAAATTAGTTAMCATTTAGTAGTAATTCAAACAATTAAAATTTTCTTCCAAAATTCAAAATATGCTGATATGGAAATATCCTTATGTTGCGGGGGAAAAAAAAAAAAAGTATAATACAGACGTTGTCTGCTCTCATTTTCTTCTGTTGGTCCATTTTGCAGGCASAAAGTCATTTCAACCTTTCCTCTAGGACAATGCAAAGGCAATGTGCTGGAAAGCATCACASAGTGTTTGTCTCTGGCTTCAGCACTCGGGTGACAAACACTGTGTGTCTGGAAAGATTGCCCCTGAAAGAGAATAGGGACAAGAAAACCATATCCCCACAACTCTCACAAAATCTTATTTGCAAATCAAAATCTTTTTTCTCATTTGCCAAAACCTTATAAAAATTCTTGCAGGCTTTAAGTAAAAGACTTTAAAAAAATCTCTCTGAATGATATCTGATATTAAAAAAATAATTATTTTTCATTAAACTAATGTCTGATAAAAATTATTTAGCCATATAGTCACCAATGTGCTTTATCTGTCCACTTCAAATAATCACAAACTCAGCTAAAATAAAAATAAATAATAATAAAACAAATATTTTAAATAAAATATTTTATATAAAATATTATAAATAAAATATTATAAATGAAATATTATAAATAAAATATTTTATTTAAAATAAATTCAAAATAAAATTTAAATAAATAAATTTGATTTTAAATAATTATTTTTATTTTAAACATATTAAAAATAAAATTTTAAATAAATTTTTTAAAAAAAATTAGCTAAAACTAAAATTAATGTTTTAAGAATTGCTTCATTTAGCAGGGAGTTTCCAGGACCTCACCATAGTATTCAGTGTAGTTCTGCCTTCCTTCCTTAGCTTATGTCTATTTGTTAACATTTTCAGCTCAGAAAAGTTTCTTTGTCTCCCCCCCTCCCCTGGACCACAGGTGAAATTTACAATAMCAGCACAGGTATTTGTAGAAAAATTACTTGTACAAAAACATTCATATGCTTCTAAAGAAAAAAACATCCAGAAACACAAAYGATATTTCAGAGTTGCCTTATATGAAAAGTTGAGACATGATTCTATATTGTTTCATATTTCAGAAGAAATTAAACTCCATAAAATATAAAATCCATCTTTTAACCTGTCTGTTATATAGTGTCATGAAAGGAAAGAAATAAATGTTTTAGCACTGTCAGCTTGAATATGGAGCTTAGAATTTTTTGCTCCATTTTAAAAATAGTCAAGAAAGAAAAATTATATTAAAAGTTGATTAACATGCTCTATACTGAAAAGGCTAAAAGGCGTATTTTTGTATCTTCTGCGTGAACACACCCCASAGTTTTACTACATAATTCTAAAGTATATTTTGTTTTTCATACTTAAGCTTGTATGAAAATTCTGCTTATTTCAAAATTCCAATACAATCTTTTTGTAAGGATTTTCTAAATAGATGCAAAATGTAAAGGCTTTTAGTTCCAATTGCTTTTCTGTTTTTTTCAATTTTTTTATTCTAATTCAGTTATTTAAAAAATAGGTTTGTATTTCCTCAGTTTGGGTAAGTCTAACATACAGTCCACAAATTATATTTTTTTAACTAGGACATTAAAGCATCTTAATGAGATATGTAGCATCTACCCAAGGCCTTGCATGTCCCAAGATCACCAGATTCAAAACTACTTTTCTCCACTTTGCCCATGACTCCACACAGTTGTTATCAGCAAAAAACAGAATTATTTTCTGCCATGGAAACACATAGTAGAGAACAAAATACAAGAATGTGGGATGAGACTGTTGCACTCTGAATGGGTTGTGCTGCTCTTAGGAGTCACCTGAAACTTTTATTCTGTTTTTTTTCCAGCAGAACAAGAGAAAGAACACACATACATTGCTACATCATTACCACAGCAAATTCTGTACAACCCCCTTAATACATTTGCTAATTCATGTTACTATTATAGCCAATATTATAAGTACTAACAGTAACAATTTTCCTTTTCTCAAAGTATACCTCTTTTCCTGGAGGTGAATGTGTAGACCAAGAACTCAAGAACAYGAAGACTATTGCCAGTACAACTTGCTGGAAATACTTTTGATGRAATAATTTTTCAAAGGAAAATTCTAAAGTGTCCTAAGTAAAATGCTTTGAAAACTTACATGGAGTTTTGCCAAAATTATTTTCAGAGAATAATGAAGACAAAAGTTCTACAAATGAAGAAAAATGTAGTGTTTGGATCACTTCCAAATGAATCAATTCAGGATTTTTTTAATGCATAACAAGCTTGTGTTTTTCAGTGCAAAAGCAGCAAGAGGCAAAATGGTAGTAAAAGGATGGGATTTTTCCAAAGTGACATACCTTTATTGATCAGCAATATTTTGATATGCGAAGAAGATGGGAACTGAAATATTTTACCGCATAGAAATTTAAACCTTACATCTTTTACATTTTCTTTCCTTCACCTGCATTGTTTCAAGTAGGCAGCAGAACATTAAAATTCAGGTTAAACATGTGCCACAGGAAGTTTTCTCATAAGGTGATTTTCCTTTGACTGCAAGCTTCAGCAACAAAATCTTCCATAAAACAAGCTGAAGCAGCCCTTATAATGTTCAATAAATGGCCAAACAGGAACATGTGTAGTTTAGCCTACAAAACTCTCAGTAGATGTTATTTCCCAGGGATCTAATTGCAGAMCATGACACACCCTGGAAAAGGTCCTGCATAGGTAAAATATCTCCACAAGGTACATAAAGCTTTTCACCCAGTAGCATTGCCAATGGCACAGAGAGTTTGGTAWAGTTGCAAATTGGAAAAACATTTATATACTTCAGTGAAGGAGCATTCTGGGTACAAATTCAAAAGCTTCATTTCCTCCAGTGTATAAAAAGAAACTTGCAAGTCTACACACAAATCTCTAGGAAAAAGAAATAACATTAGGAACAACTCCTGCACAGATTTTTGGCTGGCATCAGTAGTTTTGTCTAAGGATATTTTCTGTCTAATGCTGGCTGCTTGCTGCTTCAWAACACTTGACAAATTCTTGGTTCCTAAAATCAACCATAAATGTTTTGAGAATTGCTTCATTTAGCAGGGAGTTTTCAGGAACTCACCACAGTATTCAGTGTAGTTCTATCTTCCCTCTTTAGCTTATGTCTATTTTTATACATTTTCAACTCGGAAAAGTTTCTTTATCCCCCCCTTCCCCTGGACYACAGGCGAGATTTACAATCTGTAAACTGGAAGTTCCCCAGGCATAAGAATTTCTCCTGGAGGGGGCTCTATTTTGGGAAAGCTAGAGAGTACAGAAGTAGCACTTCTAAATCCAGTGTTTAGAGGGAAAAAAAAAGAAGACAGTAGAGCAGCTAGGGATTTCTTGCAGTTGTGAATTCCTATCAAAGTAGTATGAAAGGATTACCAAAATAGCTATTATATAATCTCTCTCCAGAACTACAATAACATATGTTTTGAATAGTAACCATTCAAGAGACAAAAAATTACATGCATTTTTTTCTAAAAAAGGAGGAAAATAATGAAAAAAAAAAAAAGGAATTTAGGTAGGTAACCCAGCAAAAAATCACATATTGAGAATCCAGTTGAAGCAGAAAGTAAATTGATGGACCTGTTCTGAAGAGCTAGCCTTCAGACAGCAAGATATCAGCCCCTTGTTTGGAATATTTTGCTGGATAAATTCTGTTCAGAATTAGATACCATACTGTAAATATAAGATCATCTGTTCAGCGGTCGTGTCAGCACTCAGGCTCCTGGCTCATTCCCCAAAGTACAGTATACCAGATATTATACCAAGGCTGTATAGTACAGGTTTCCATCACCCAGAAATGCTRCATTTTAAATCAGAGCTTATAAATGAAATATTTTATTCTGCAAAACCAACCTTAGGACTAGTGTAACATAACATTGATTCACTGCTGTCTGCAGTACTACTGAAGGCAGCACTCTTAACTTGCACTAATGACAAAAATTACACCTGGATTTATTAAGTACCTAGACAGACACTTTAATAATAATTGCAGGTTTCTAGCAAAATTAGCAAAGCAACTCTCAATTCAGAATGAAAAAATAAAATCAGAGAGCTCAAGGTGTTTTTAATATTTGCTTATGAGTAACTCTGATTTTGCTTTGATTGCATGCTTGAAGTCCACTTTCTGAAAATTCTGTAATAATTGCCTGCATAATATTTGTCTTGCATTCAACTACAGATTAAGGCAAACAAGCTATTTTCTCTAGCACCTTTAGTGGTTGGTAGTCATGGTAATAACCAAAACATACTATTTTTGTAGGCTTCCTGAATTTTTGAGTTCAAAAACTGTATGAGAGGACAGCAATTCCACAAGCAGAGCAGCCAGTTCAGCCACATAGGCAATATATTTGCCAGGAAATACCATGTGAATCTTTGGAGATGCTCCTAGGATCTCTTACTCATTCCTGGGACAGCCCTGGCTAGTGTTTCCTTCCTATGAAAACAAAGACAGAGATTTAAGGAGAAGGAGAAACCTCTTGGAGTTTCCCTTTTAACGTGATTTAATCTGTCCTCTCACAAAGCAAGAAACTACCCTTGAAGAACAATTGCTTGAGGTGAAGRGAGCAAATCAGTTCTTGAAATTTGGGATTGTCAGGGCATTGAAAGACTAAAACAATGATTAGGAAAACGAACTGAATGTCATGCAATTAATGCAATTCATGCTACTTTAGAACAGCAGGATTTTGGAAGGTTGTTTGGGGGTGGTGCTGGCCCTTTCTTATTCTTTTACTGCTCTACTTATCAACCATGTAGTCGAGATAGGCTTATCTGCTCCCAAGTCAGTATTGTGCATAAAAAACCATGTTGGACCACACAAAACAAACAAACAAACAAACAAACAAACAACTCAAAAAAGAGAAAAAAACAAAACAAAACAAAAAAAACCAAAAAAAAAAAAAAAAAAAAAAAAAAAAAAGCAAAAAGAAAATGTTTCCCAGGCAGCAAAATTTTGACTGTTATTTCACCTGTGTCTGTTATATTCACTTTTCCCAAATTTTGTGAATAGGTTTGGCAGGGCTAAGCTACCTTTTTTTTTTGGCAAACAAACTATTCTGTCTCCAAATTCTCTTTTCTTCCAATCATAACAAAAGAGTGCCAGCACAGAACAACCTYTGAAAGCTCTCTGAGTTTCAGTGCAATGCTCACAGAGAAAGAAAACCTTCCTGACAGCTGCTGTGTTCTTTGCAGATGGAAGAAGAGTTCACACCATTTGAACTTTGATCACTCACAGACCTGTAACATTTTGACTCATATGTTTTACTGAAATAGACCAAAATATATTCCACCTTATACCTAGCTATCCAAAAAGAAGCAAACATCTTGTACATCTGTCTGTAAAAGTATTTTCTTCATTCACTGCTGCATTTTGGAAATGCTTCTACTTTGCATTTAATTTTTTATTGACTCCAATGTTTAYTAGGAGTGTGTACAGGAAAGGAAAAAATTGGTAGAAAAATGTTGCAAGTACCCTTTCAGATGACCTCCCGCTTAGACTGCTCAAGATTTTACTGCTCAAGGACATCTGCTGTACCAGTCAGTGAAAACACTCTGTTACCTACAAATAAGTTAAAATGGCAAAGGAGCCCTGAGAATCAAAAACACAGCATCACAAGCATTGGCTAATGCTGGAATGCGAAGCACAGTCCTTGGAAACAGATGGTTTAATACATCACAATAAATCTCTTACCAGCCTTTGAAACATAGTACCTCAGATAAAAATAAGTTTAACTTACAATCTGTGGACAAAATGTTGTCCTCAGAGGCAGAAAGGAAATGTTTTTGACTTTACTGAGAGTTGAAGCTCAGAAAGAATTTAATAAATGTTTCCAAAGGAACTGATCAAAAGTTCCTTCTCAACTTATTTCATAATTATGAAATTCAACCTAAAAGGCTGCATAGTAACTTAACACTAAAAAACTCTTTAGCTAAAAAACTTGCCATTCAGCATTCATCCTCCTCACCCAGGACACCTGAAAGAGTGGCTCATGCTACACCTGCATCACAGACGTTAGCAATGGCAGGACAATTAGCAGAGCAAAGTAAGGTTGTCATTTGAGCTAAAGAGTATTCACGTTACATACAGCTGACACATCAGAATATCTGACTGGATTTGCATAAATGAAAGAGCTACAGACCATGACTGTCACAAAGGTGTCACATCAACTGGCCCATGCTTCCTTCCTCTTTAGGTTTTYCTGGGGGTCAGTCCTGGGAAAGAGGAGAAACTACGGGAAGAAAGAAGGGTTAGGTATTTCAGATGACATAGTACAACTGCAGTCTCAGTTTCTGACACGTTAAAGATTGTATTTTTAGAATTAAGAACTTAAAGGAGATTAGGTACAAGCTGGTAATTTCTTGATCTAAGGAACATTAACATTCATTTCTAATCCAAATAAGTTGGTGTGCATCTTCAATTGCAKCTGCAATGTTTATTCCATCATTTGCTTCGTTTCACATGAGTTCTTTCATTTAAACAATATTCTTGTAAGGTAGGGGTGATGGGTCCTCGGCTCTCTCCAGTGGCATCAGCAGTATCTTATGTCTCCCTTGGTGAAGTTAACAGCAGGCAGAGTTTGTACTGCATAATTTATCATACTCATGAATGCAGTTCATGAACAAACTGCAGTTTTTACAAGTTCGTTTTCTATTTGAAGCTGTCCAATAAATGTTTTGGGCAAACCAATTTCAGTCTGCAAATTGCTCATAAACTGCTCCATGTGAGTGTACTCCCAGTACTTGCCACTTGTAATTCAGCAGCCAGCCTTTCGGATTGGTCAAGCTGATCATAGGGCTTGCTTTCCTTCCCTGAGCATTGAGCTAATCCTACCAAACCCCAGGCAGAGGAGAAAACAGGATGGGTAATAAACCAGGACACATGTCCAAGGGGACTGGCAAAGATGTGAGGGTCAGTAAAGACAGACTACTRAATGTTAAAAAGCAGAGTCAACTTGAATGTCAGAAGAACAAGAAAGTGCACAGCAGTTCCCAGTGAGGAGATGCGAGTAAGTTTACTCTCTTTTTTATTAAGGAGGATGGCCCACAACAAAAACAAATTCAGGCCTGATATGACCAAAATTGCCAAGTTTCCCATGATAAATAAAATCATTTCATTTCATCAACATTATAAAAAGTTGCATTTTTCACTACTTAACAAATAGGTGTGCCCTTCCAAGATTATTTATTTCAACCATCAGTGCACAGCTAACAGGTAGGAAACTAGAAAGGTTTGTGAAAGAACATGAACAGTGAGTTTTCAACAGTTCTCAAGAAAAAAAAAATGAAGAGATAATTTAAAAATATCCTTGATCTGTGTGYTGATACTGTCCCCTACTTCGGGCTCCATGTTCTAGAAAATATAGAAAATACCAAGCATGCAGTATTCCCCTCCCACTCCTCAAATAGTTGCCTTAGAATTGAGAGAGTAAATAAAAAGGTTATTTCTTCATACTACATGTGAGTTTAATCACGATGCATTTTTCATTCCATTTGTCTCAAGGCAAAACAGAAATTTTAGAGAGGATTGAACAGTTACCTACAGACCATAGAGGTAGGTAGAAAGGCAAGAAAAGGACATAAAGGTATTATTGGCAAAGCAGAATAAGCAAAAGTGGACTCAACAGAAGAAATGTAGGTCAGAGCTAAGGTCTTCATGTCCCTGGAGGCTTGCAAAGAATGTCTGAAGCTACAGAAAGTCACACAGAGTATTTTCCAAGGTGTGATTGTGCACGTGACCATTGGTGCTGAAGAAGCTTCAAAGAAATTACCATAAAAATAACAACTGTGATTTCTGTAGTAGGTATTGCAGGAGTTAAATTCTAAAACACTTCAGCACCTCTAGCTCCGCACAGAAAACCGTACTAAACAAGGTCCAGAAGTATTTTTCTTTCARCCCCATAATCAATATTGGAAGAAAAAATAAACTTGAGGCAAGTGAAAGGAAGTCCAAAAGATCAGACATTTGCTTYGTTTCAGATGTGTGGGGGTTTATGAGACTGTGTGTGCTCACATCTTGCCAAGGCTTCAACATCAGGCAGCCTTGWTTGCTGCTTCAAACACTTGAAGGAAGCACCCCAGTTCACAATGCAGACCCCKAACACAGACTCTGCCCCAGACTCAGATCTTTGAACGTGAGATGTCCAATTACAGTCACTTTGTTGTCTGCAAGTGTTAGGGAGAGGATATTATATGCTGAGGAGTAAAAATAACCCATGAAAATATTTTTAGCTGAGTTGGAGATATTCATCATAACTTTTCAAACACCAATGATGAAGGGAAAAATTCTTCTCCTGCAGAAAACTATCACAAAAAACTTGATAGTCTGAAAAGTCTAAGTTCAGAAGTGAAACAACTATGAAGAAGAGATAGCACCAATCACTGTTCCTCTGTCAGCTAGTGGCAATAAGCACTGAGAAGTCAAACATTCACCACATCCTATTATAGAGGTGAACTATAATTTACAGACTGTAAACATGTCATCCTTCAATTATATTTTGTTTTTGAATAGGCAGCAAAATATTGTCATCATGTGTAAACACATACCATAACTCTTTTGGTTCTTATTTTTCACAGAAAATGTCAATCTCTGGCTCCTAGATAAATTAAACAAGGTCATATGTAAAATACTGTTACATGAAAACCAGTGACACCTAGATTACATCAACACAAGTAAAGTATCATGCTAACAACAATAACAAAACCACTTATCCAATATTGCTGGCKACACACATTTTCAACTCCTGTGGATGGTAGCTATTGTTTGGAGACTTCTAGAATAATAATGCATTGTGCGTGTGACTCTGTTAGGAGACATAAAATAGGGATGAGACAGATGATCTTTCCAAGTTTCACTCACTGGATTCTTCTCAGCACTTGGTTTCCCTAGTCCATCCATTTCATCTGGTCACTTGGGATGTCAGCAAGCAGTGATGATACAAGCACACAGTCAGGTGCAGCTATTTACCAAGCACCATGCTACACCTATTGCTTGAATAAATCTGAACAGCATCTTAAAGCAAAGGAGACACTGCTGCAGTAACATTGACAGAAGACCCAGCTATTAAGCTGTCTACAGAGTCTAGTATCAGTGAAATGTTTGACAGCCGCAGGGACAAATATGTATTAGCAACATTGCTTAATCCATGTTTCAAGGGCAGAATTGAAACCATGCCTTCACCCTATGCAGGAACAGATTGCTGGAAGGATACTGTCATAAATAACAGTGCTGGAGGCCATACCATTATGCACCTCCTCTTCTCCCTCATCCTTCCACTTAGCTCCCCTAGGCCAAGTATATCTCATAAAGCAGAAGATGCACAAGCTCCTGGAACATCACAGAGTGCAAAAGAAGTAATCACAGCATACCCATACTTCCTGGGTCTTCCTTTATCAGCTCAGAGTGGGGCAGTACCTCCCAGGAAAAACTCAATTTGTCCGTATCATGGGAAGAATCTGTCCATTATGAAAGGTCTATAGGTGTCATGGGAGACCTTTTCATATGCTGGGAAGTGAGAAGTTGACTTTCGAAAAGATATGCTCTAGTTCAGACAGGAATTAATTCAGCGAAGCCTATGGCCTGTGTTAAACAGGAGGTCAGATTTGATGATTGTAGTGGTCCCTTCTGGCTTTATAATCTATAAAGACTAACTACTTTAGGGGGTGGGGAAGGGAAAAAAGACAAAGAAAGAAACCAATACTGCTACTTTTAAACCTCCAAATTCCCCACCATCCAATATGTGCTCAGATTTCTTTTTCGGGTATTGCCTGGTACTGAGACATATTGAAGAAGCGGGTTTAATAAACCACAGCACAGAGCACCTCTTTCTTGAGGGAGTAATTTGAAAAGCTTAGCAAGTTTTACTTGTAACATGCAGGTGACTTTTTAAATTAGTCTAATGGAGGGGACTGCAGAGGAACCTATCAATCAAAATCCTTATAGCAAGGTGAGGAGACATTTTACCAAGTGTTGTGCTTGCACTCCTATTCCCTTTTTCCTCACTTCCCAAATATTATATAAAAGATTTTCTCTGCTCTCTGCTTGAATAATTTGGCAGAAGATAAGAATWGTGCAAATCTCTGTTCTGTGAGAGCTTTTCTTGAAGCCTGGATTCACCTGGGTTCATAAATCTCTGGGTTTTGCTTCGAGGTTTAAGGACATGTGAGCTGCAAAACTGCAAACTGATCTCACGTTAATAGCGTGCAAAATTGCAAAATTACAAAGCCATAAATGGATTTACATTTGCAACTTAGGAACAATGGGSTGACTTTCCCGTTTGTAACAAAAATCTATAGCCAGGCACATTTTRCCATATATCCACAGCACATGTGCCCACAGATACACATGCAGACAATTTGCTTGCTGGAAATTTGTGAGGGAATCCAAAGAGTGAAAGCTCATAGAAAGTAAACAATTTGTAGAGCATTCTTTCTCAAAGTATCCTTCATTATAGGCTTCTGGATTATTTCACTTTTATTTTCTCCTGTAGTACTGAATGMTATATCAAATAAAACCCATACCATGTAAAACAAGAAATCAGTCAGACTACTGAGACAGTGAGGCTTGTGTTTGCAGTGGAATATTTAAACAGAAAATACAGATCCCAGATTTGAATGCACACATTCAGATAAATTCAGCAGGTATGGGAAAATGCAATAACCTCAATTTTTGCTGGACTAATTTYATAACACAGGAAGCTCCTTTCCAGGATAAACCAGGAAAGAACTTGTACCAATATAAAAGTATTAAAATTGCATATTTTCACTAAAAGCAAACTAAGCAAACTATAATACAAAAATGGTAAATTTATCTTCATTTGAAAAGTAATATTTTTGTGAGGATAGCAACAGTGGCCAAAAGGTTCTATTTCACTTTGATAAAACTAATTTGTCAGGGCACACAGAGAAAAAGGTATTTTTTTCCCCATTTTCTATTCCAATTTTGCATGTGAAACTAAAAAGGAGGGGTCTATCTCACTTTCAACAAATTTTTGGCTTGTGAGAAATCACCCAACCCAATTTCCATCATTATTCCACATTGCAGAGACGAGTATGTGTTTCTTCTCCTATTATCATCAYTGCTACTCTTTTTGCCTGTGTGACAAAGAGGGAAGCCAGGCTTAAGTTTCATTGTTTAAAGGGTTAAGCTTTCTTGTGATGTTGAGTCCCACAAGTTTTATCCACGTGCCTCAGTTGGGGAACACTTAGGTGAGAGGCAACTCTAAGAAACTACTAAATGGCAACAGCTAGAGATGCAGAGTTGAGGATGATGCATAACCGGAAACAAACCATTTTCAAAGGGATTTAGAAGCACAAGAAAGCAGACAATTTTAAAAATCCCACCCTCTAAGGACTCCTATTCCCATGAGGTACATGCAAGGTAGGTGCATGTAGCAAGATGAATGATAATGTCACAGATTGTTCAGGTTTCTGAGCCATGCAAAAAATTCAGCTGAACTGTCCAGGGGCTCCTTCCCCTCCTAGCATCCCATACAGAAAACTCCAACTCTACAGACAGGTAGATCCTCCTCTCCTGAGCAGGAGTGCCAAAACTGCTGATCTTCCCCTTCAAACATTGCAGCTCGGAGGTTTGCAGCCTGTTACATTAAATCCATCACTTCCATGACTCCCTGTGTCACACACGTCACAAGGATCACATTACATCTGCCATGTGGGACTGCCAGGACTTACAGTTCCTGGTGCTGCTGTAGGGGAGGAAGGCAGTGTAGGTGGAGATAGGGCTGCCTGACCAAAAGGCAGCCAATCYTCTTGACACAGCTCTCTGCAGAGGGGGAGAGGAAGAGTAAACACATCTTGCCTGCAAGTACAGCCCCATTTCCCACGTCCCAGCTGTGTGCATTCTCTCAGCATTTTAATCTCACATGCACACAAACTCATAGTACCAGGTCTCAGAGTGCAGGTCGGGGGTCTGTCTTCTCTGTCACTCTCAAGACAAGTGAGTAAAAAAGGAAATATCTTTGAGACTTCTGCTGCAGCCAGATAGCTTTATGAAYATGTCCCAGGTAGCTTTAGGAATGCCCATGAGGAAAAACTTAGATACTTTGGGACAAGGAGTGTGTGYGTCAGAAACACACGTGGCTGGGAAACATTACTGCCTCCACGTTCTGGCAACAAAGCTGCTGCAGTTCTGCTGGAGGTAGTGAGGTTTCATCACACAGCCACAGGCACTTAAAGGTTTCTAAGGGCCAATGTCAAGAACCTTGGCTTCACTAGCAACACTGAGAATCCTAATGCAAAGGTAATGATCTTTCCCATTATTGTTGTATACACTACATTATTTATTCCCACTTGGAACAGACCTAGTAAACACAGTATTTAAAAAATACTTCCTATATGAGAGCTCTCAGTGGTTTTGGACCTGAGAAGCAACAGAGAGGAATATCTGCCAAAAAACCTCCTCAAAGCAGGAAGCATTAGGAAAAAGTCTCAGGAAAGCCTAATCCCTCAGTATTTTTAATTCAGAAAAGTTTGGCTGAGTCTCCAAGCCCCTGGATACTTACGTGAATTGGAATAACCAATCTTTTTAAAAATTCACTTCTCCCTCAGAAGCATTTGAAACTCTCTTTTCTTGCTGCTCATTTGAGCTCAGGTAAAATCAAATAAGCTTTGTTTTCCCACTGCCACTAAAGACATGCCTACAGCACAGAAAGGGTGCTGGGTGACGGCAGAACTCTTGGCAAGAACTTCAGCTCAGGCTGTGGGGTCCCACGAGGACTTTCAAGTGTGTGCTCACGTCACCAGTCCCTACTGAAGCCTGTACCAGTGTGCCTTCATGCCTCTTGCTACAACTCAGTGAATTCCACAGTTTCCTGTCCAAGTAAATGTGGATCACCAGCAGTAAAATGTTTTTCTTTAATGAGAGGGAAGGGGAACTGGGTCTTGGAAAAACATGSTCTATTATCACTGGCCAACTATGCTTTCCAAGGGTGGCAAAGTTCTGGCAAAAAATAAATATATAAATAACTAACTGCAGCAATCAGCACAAGGGAAACAAACAGAGGAGAAAGCTTTGCCCAGCAGCAGGCTGAGAGGGGCTGATAATGAATGACTGATGATGATTACATGTAATTTTTTACTTCCTGCAAAATGATAGATACTGGCCAAGTCAGCCCCACAGCACCAGAGTGTCACAGAGCCAGGCTGGAAAGCCAGCTCGACAGCAGACCTCTGCTTCTGTGACAAGTGGAGCATCCAGCTTCAGGAGGTGAGCTGCCCTGGGCACCCACAGGACACCTTGCACACAGCAGCTCCTGGGCCACCACCGTGGGCAGTGTGACCCTCTGGCAGGAGCAGTCAAGGGAAAAGAATGGCAGGGGGATGCATTCAGAAGGGAAAGGAGAGGAGGAGAAACCCACATAACAAAAGTGCTCATGATTAATGAATTGGAGATGAGAGGAGAGTTTACATATGCACTTGGAGAGGAGGAAAGGATGTTCACAAGCTTCCTCCATGACAAATGCGGGCAAGAAACAGAGAGGAAAGAGCTATTAATCAGTGGTACAAGCAGATTTTTTTCCCCCAGGAGACGCCAGTCCAGGTAAACTGCTTGAAACTGCTGTTTCCAGCTTGCCCTTTACAGAGGTCTGCTCAGCAGGCCCCACCACTCTCTGCAATGAGCCAGTGCCCTTTAAGTCCAGCATCTCCTTTATCTCCTCATACAAAGTGGAAAAGAGTCCTAAAGACAGCATATGAGTAAAATCCTTCATCTTCACGTTTAAGCCACTGTTGTTATTCACAGCGCACCTTACAAGCGTGGCCACCTGCCAGTCAAACAAATACCACTCTGCCGAGTCCCCTAAACAGCCATCTGATCCTTTCCTAAGTGTTGTTTAGAGTTGTTTAGGGGTGCCCATGGAGTGATGATTAACAGCCCCAGGCGCTGTGCAAGCACTTGGAATATGCATTTCTTTCTAGTAGGGACATTTTTTTCTTTCATATTTTTATTGGTGGTGTTTTATTAGCCACATTGCTCTTCAGCCTCCCTGCAGCATTGGCAKCAATGCCATTAGCTGGAGATGAAGGTGCGTGTCCTCCCTTCATGGCTGAGGTGAGGTACCACAATAAAGGCAATGCCAATAAACAGCACATCGCAGGAAATTAATAAGCGCCGCGGAGTTGTCAGCCAATAGTGACTACGGAATGGGTAACACGTTTAATATCAAGTCAATTCTTGTTTTGGTTGCTTAGAAAGTGTTTAGGAGTCTCGATAGAATGTGGTGAAACAGACTGGAGAAGGTACACAAATATTAAGGGAAGTCCACAAACATTAATTACTGAGTAAGAGCTTGTAATTATCTGACAAGTGGAGCGCCTTGCTTGATCTGACATATGCAGTGATACTCCCTTGCACCAGCCACAAGAAACATTGTGGAARTGTTGCTGAGTGATAAAATATCCTGGTCTCTTACCCCGGTATCTGAGAGATTCACTCAGCAGGGCAAAGGCTCCCAGCATCCCAGCAGTTAGAGAAAYCTTTCCATACCCATTTTACAAATGGGCAAGGACAGGTGGGGACTCTTGGAAGGTCTTGAGCAATAACTGAGGTAAAAAAGAAAAGCATCATCACGCACCAAGGCCCTCATACAGAAATAAGGATGTCTGTTTTTTACTTCTTGGCTTTGTCTAGAGCCTCATTTTTCCCTGCTTAAAATAAGGATGACACTCATCATACCCACCCAGGCCCCACATGAAGATGATTAACACRTCATCCACCTTAAAGGCACTTCCATGTCACTGTTATCACAGTTTAATGCTCAGCTATGAACATCACTGCCTACAGGAGYGCAGTCTCAGGTGCAAATCCTGCAGGGGTGAGGATGTGCTTTCCCTGCACACARGAGCAGAACAGAGCACAGAAGGACGCTGATTCTGCCTGATATTTTTAGGTGCTGCTGCAGTCCAGCCAACGAAGAGCATGAGCACACACAGAGAATTCTCCACATACAATGGCTGAGGCACAGGAATGGAGAAGGCTTTATACACCACCTGCAGATTTGCAAGGACAAATAAGAGATTCTTCTACAGCTAATTCCTTTTTCTTTTTTTTTTTTTCCCAATTTCCGGAACATTCTGGAATGCTTTATGGCTTGCTCCTTTTATTAACTTGTTTAAAGGCATGAAGGAAGAAATTATGTGAAGGAAAGAACAGAAGATTAACATATTTCCAAACAWGCTATAAAAGAAATTTAAATCACCTGATCCCTACCAGAACTTCACTGACTAAATTGTTAAAGAGGAGGGGGGAACCCTGTACAACATCCCATCCAGATGGTAGTTCCAGTGCTCCGTGGTCAGCCTGTTTATTAATGAACATCTGTTTTCTTTACAAAACAGGGTGGACTTTCTACTATAAATTCTCCTTTCATATATTTCTTGGAAAATGACATTAGGAGTTATTCACTGTCACAGAGATAAGCCAAATTTATTTTTAATTTTGGAAACTGCATATTAATTATAACATTTCTGTCACTCACTAGATTATTGATGAATGTATCACCAAAGCATACAGCTAATTGAATATTGAAAAAACAAAAACATGACTCTCTCTTTGAAGATATTTGGCYCCAGTCCCTTTAGTTGTCCTTTCCTTTTAGCTTTCTGCATAACTGGATGAATACTGGTGGTAAAGATGATAATCGACATCAGACTTCAAAGCACTAGGCATATAGTGTGAGAGGTCCCCCAAATCATCAGTATATTTCAGCCTATCACTGTCTGGTCATGGATACTTTTTGAATAGAAAAACAGCTTCCTCATAATTCAAGGTAAAATTCTCCTTAGTTGTAACCATATCTTATAATTTACTGAATGTTATACATTGAATTACATAGACTATTAACATTTGGTAACCTAAAAGGCAATTAAAATTTGAAGACAGACAAGTTTTAACTACAGAACCATATACAGGGTGATATTTTTACTACAAATGAGAATGAGATGGAAGATTTCAACCCTGTCTCACAATGTTGAAACACTACATCAAAAGAACTTGAAAGGGRATGTTTGGATGCAACCACTTGAAAGATAAGGTTTAGATCTAAATCCAAAAATATTTAATTGTCTGTTAATGATATTCACATTCTAAGGATCTGGAAACTCATCTAGAATTTTTTTTTTTCAATACAATGTTCCTTTAAACACTGTGGTGCTGAACAATTATAAWCTCACAATATTGTCCTTTTTGTGCTCTAACATTACCTTAGGAAAGAAGGAAGCTTAGTGCTGATGTATCTGTTTATGAAAAAATGTTTCAAAGACAGAAACTATTTTTGTTTGATTTTTTTCTTTTTTAAACAGGAAAATTTCATGGCTTTGGGGTTTTAAGGAACACATGTGCATGTATACATGTGTGTGTGTGTGTGTGTGTGTGTGTACAAACATGTCTTTGTTTTATGTTCAGCCTGATATTCAAAGTAGATGACTTCTCTGCAGTTCAATGGCTACTACTGTGACACATAACAGATCAAAACATGTGAATAAATGGTATGTTATTTGTCTCCCAAAACTCACAATATTGAGGGTAGTGAAACTGCTACTTAGAAACCACGGCTCCTTGCTAGTTTCAAACTATGTAGCGCAGCCACCATCAAACTGAGCTTTTCAGCTAAACCTGTGCAAAGTATTTCAGCTAAAGAGTATGAAAAAAATGAGCAAAACTACCCCAAGCAATCAAATGCATCAAACAAAACCCAGACAAAAGCATATGATTAAGTCATTACGTTGTCTGTGTTGTCCATCCTGCAATCTGCTCTTTCAGAAAATGTGTGGACACTGCCACAGGACAAAGGAGGACAGTATTGAACCCAGGACACCTTTAGCTTTTGTGAACTGAGGAGCTCCCTTTTTTTCTGGCTGCTTTCTCTCCCAGGTAATCAGGATTGCCTCACCAGGAGCTGTCTAACCTCACGCAGGCAGAGAGGGACTGGCTCAGGGGTGGCTGTAGYTGGAGATCCCAGCTCAGACACCCCGCAGAGAAAGCCCCAAACACCCCACAGCAGCAACCAGGCAGCTTCCAGCTTCCCTTTGTGTTTGCCATTCCCCTGCTGCCCACTCCTCTCACTTGGGAGGGTTGCACCATCCAACACCCAGCTGCTCAGTGGTGGACAAAAGCTCTGCCTCTGCTATGAAGTTGTTGCTAGAACAATTTTGGCATCCAACCTGAGGATCTAAATAAGCACCTAGACACCYAAATGCCCCAAAGTGCACCCACATGGAATTCAGGGAGCAAAGCTGGGATCATTTTTATCTATAGACAATGAGCAGAAAAGAGGTTTTAAAAATCTGGCCTTACRTGCYACTGAAACTRCAGGTGTAAAACCACATAGAAAGATTTTCCTTGAGGAAGGTTTGCAGCCAAATCAAAGAGCAGAAACTACACTCGGGTCTGTTCCAAGTCCACTACAGATGACACAAATCCTATCATTTTTCTATGCCTCACTGCCACCTTTGGACTACTGTGTTGAGGCAGTAARCAATTTCCAGAAGGAATCATCTCTGGCTGTGTCTGTGTTGCTCTGAGTTCAGTGGAGCTCGGCTGAAGCAGTATTGTAACTATCTATTTCTCTGCTSCAGTAGCAAATCTCTAATTATAAGCTTAATTGAATGGCCTCAAAAACAGGGCAGAGCATCATCTCTTATGCTTATACATTTAGTAAAAGTGGGACTACAAGACAGAGCTCTTACAGCTTAAATCTTTCAGAGAAAAATTAAACACAATAGGATAGTTCAGGATTTTCAGGGTCAGCTCATGACACCCCTGCACTGCTGTGTGTGGGAGACATGCATTTTAAGCCCCAAGGTTCTTTCAAAAATCCTGGCCTCAGTAGTTAACACTGTTTTATCACCAGTCAAGGGATCCTTTCTAACCCTAGGGKAAGTCAGTGTGATCTGCTGGATAGCACAGTGGCCTGGAACTGTACAGATTTGCTTCTAATCCCAGCTATGCTATTAGTTAACTGAGATGACCTTGAGTACATCATCTCACTYCTCAAAGCTTTAATTCCCTATATGAAAATGGAGACCCTGACAGTTGCTTCATTTTTAAAGAACTTGAAGACCTACTAGTAAAGATGTCTTAGGTAACAGGCTAATATTATCATTAATAACTCACAGTCCTTGTGCAATATTCTCTGTGCCAAAGATTGAAGTCATTCAATTTGCAGAACTGCCATTAATTGCTCTCTTGCTGTTAAAAAAGCAGACTAAGACTTTAAAACTCTTGCAATAGAAGTAGTGGGGGCAAAATCAAGACCAGCTTTCATGTGAGACTGGTGGAATTTATTATTGGTGCACTTGCTTACAACAGAAGGAAGGCCTGAGGAGCTTCCTCCTCATACACTTTCCAGAGTGTCCTAAGYGATCTTAAAAAATGCTCTTTTCAATCACCAAATCTCTAATTAAGCTAAAAAATATTTTAACCCTTTACTCTATTTCAGTGTTTTACTCAAAATAGTGTAACGTATTTTAATTAAATGTAGACTTCCAGGTGTGCAKGTTTTTCCTTCCTCACTGGCACCTTCAGGGTACCAGGAAGCTGCAAAAGAAAGGAGCCTGTTTTCAGGGGTTTTTTTTTAATTAAAAAGATAAAAAAATTGAAAACTCTTATGTGTGCAAAGCAAATGTTTAGTAGGTAAGTTGCAAGCTCTTCTCCTTATTCCATAATTAGAAGTGAAATGTTCTTTAATGTTCAGTAATAACATTCCAGCTATGCTATTTTGCAACTAATAATCATGTACAACAGCATGGGGTATGATGGCTAGCAAAGTTTTTCCACTAAATGTATTGGCCACATCTATCTGCCTTATTTTCCACTGCCTTAGCATTTCAATCCAGCCTTTATGCTGGAAAYTTGAGACTGAGTGGAGCCGGAGTTACCTACCTTTTTAAGGAAAGAGTTTTGAAGAAAGGTTGCTGAGTAGCTCAAATCATTCCCATACAGAGCGGTGCATAATAGAGTTCTTTTGTTTGTTTGTTTATGTCAAATAGAAAAGCTGGAGATGTGACTGCTTGATTCCTTTAGTCCTGAAAAGCCCTAAGTTCTTTTCAAACTCACACAGTGTTATGCAAACAGGGGGAAACTGAAAGGGG
>NW_026623301.1:1765474-1771515 GCF_030028575.1 Malurus melanocephalus | reverse complement strand
AGACCTAGCAATGTGTATCAATTTTGCTTGCAAATGAAGGAATAAATTTATCATTGCAAAGGCTACATTAGTTACCATAGACTTGCACCATTTCCAAGATTTCTCCGGGGGTGAGAATACTGCTTTCCAGAGCCAGATTCTCCATTAGGCTTAACCGCAATGCTTCCTTGTTTTCCYGGTGAGGAGTTCCATTTAAAGTGCAGGGAGGAGAAGCAAACACACAGAAAAAAACCCAACCCTCAAACTAAATTAAACTAAAACCTAGGTGAAGCCTCAGTGGGAAGCCTGCTGCATAAATTGGATCACCAAATGCAGAAAAAATTAATTACGTGATGCACAGCAATGAAGTAAGCAACACCTTGAAGTTAACCTGGACAGAGTTATTGATTCAGCAAAAAAATAAGCACTTTGCTTCATCCTCTCTGTTGTTCTAATGTTAGCTTGGACTGTTGCCTGACCATTTCCAGCTAGCATTTAGTTCATTTGCAGCTGTTCTAAATGTGCACTCTTCCCCAACAGGTGTCACAAAAAAACCTGATCCCAACCGAGTTGGTGAGTTGGTTGGAGAGAAAACACCACGTGTGCAAAAAGGAGTTTGTTGTAAACACAGCAGAACAGACCTTGCCACCAGCCTGGAGCTCGCAAGTGGACAGATCTTGAAATGTCAAGGAAAGCAGATAGATCTGCTCAGGCAGTGCTGCCTACCTCGGCTCCAACAGCATCAGTAAATCATTAGGAAAAGATCAGCCCTYCCCTACTCTGAGAAGTCACTTTTTTAGAGGAATCTCGTCTAAGAAAGGTGMTTTGGGCTGTGCATGTGAGTGATGCAGGGAGCTCTGAGCCGACCCAGCACACTTCACACAGCGATTGTCACTCTGTTTTGCAGCCTGAGCAGCTTGAACAGCAGTGCCTTGTCTCACTGCTCAGGAGCCCTTGGGGAGCCACAGCACTGCTGACCAAAAGCCCCATACTCCCAACCCTGACCGTGTTCCCAGTGCTGTCCAGCACCATCATTGCCTCCTGGGGCAGCTGTGGCCTGAGGAGCGGGGCTGCCATGGCACACTGTCACCCTACAGTGCTTGTGGTCACTCTGCCTCTCTGCTCAGCCTCTGCCGTGCCTCCTGCCTGCCTTGCAGTGCCACTTTCCACTTAGTGGCACTGGTTTAAGTGTTGACTTTGAGCTTTGAATTTCTAAATAATTGGGACTCACCTCTTCCTAGAGAACCATCCAGTGGTATTGTCTTGACTGACAGAGCCCTGAATTACCTGGCAGCAAACTCGGCCACATGTGAGGGGTTCTTGGTTCCAGGTTTTTTATTTCTCTCCTTGGCTTGGCAGAGCCAAGATTTACTGACCTTCAAGCCATGCCACAAAACCTCGCTGTTTTCCTTGGCTTTTCTCAAGGAGGCTATGGAGGCAGACCAAGGCACTATGGAACTTTGTGCTGGAGTACTTTTTCAGATGTTGAGCTGTTAAAGTTTGTGTTCTTTATAATGATTGCTGCTGCATCTGAAGCTTCACTCAAGTGCCTTTACACAAACCAAAAATAATCCATCAATATATTGTTYTTTATGGACAATGATAAAATTCCATTACTTGATGGTGGCTCATCTTTTTTTACTTCAGCTTCCACTGTTTTACAGGAACATGAAGGAAATTAAGACATATTTAAAAGAAAAAAWTTASYGTTTGCTTCTYACTTGGCAGGCTAGTCAGGGCCAAAACGTTGCACATAGGAGTTTCTAATCAAGTTTCTCTTTCCCTGTCCTCTACTTTGYAACAATGAAGACAAAGTAAAACTTTCCACTGTCTTAATTAGGAATAAAACAACTTTGTGTCAGAAGGAAAATAAGGCCCGCCCCACCAGCCCTGCAGTCCTTTCAGCTGACTCACAAAYAGGCCTGAAAGAGCATGATCTCACTGTGCAGAAAATCCTAACAGCTGACATCTTGTGGATTGAAGTGTGTCAACACTAAAGCATTATTCTTTATGACAGAAAAAACTTTGGAGTTACTTTACAGTCATGAGTCTGGAATGAAGACACAGAACTCTAAGTATGGTGATACATTATTTCACTTTAAGAAGAAATGAAAATGTAGATTGATTCCCTGAAAACTTTTCCAAGGAGTAAAGTCTGTTATACTGTGCAATTTTTTAGAATAGAGAGAGTCTGTAGTAGAAGGGGAGAAAAGTAGTAAAAAATTTTTAAAAGCCCATTGATGATTTCTGTTGTATTTATTAATCTAGGCAAAATCCCAAATGAGCTAGATTCATAAAAGGAGTTAGACTTGGCACTGTAAACTTTGCCTTTGCTATTTTTGTGATTAACTTTGGCACCTAATGGAAATGCCAAATATGGGTCAGATGCCAGCAGTCAACTACAGGCAAAATTCACCGAAAAAGCATGGTCCACAAAAAAACCCTAAGACAGTTCAGGTGAACTGTGCTCATAAGCAAAAGAAGCGGCGTAAGACCTGCTCCTCAGATGAATTTGGGGGTTGACTCTATAAMCTGAAGCTTAGAATTTCTCTCCCCTGGAGTTCTGGAGCCATGTAGCATTCCCTGGATGTTGAATAAGCAAGTAAGACATCAAGCCTCGAGTACTCTCTTCACCAAAGCAGAGTTTGACTCTCCCACATGCTAGTTTACCACTCTAAATAGCCTATATGAATTAAGATAAGAGAATAATTGCCTCAATATTATAATTTCTGAGCAGTATAATCTATTAAAAGAATCCCTACCATATAAAATCCTAGCTACAGATACAGCATGTAAGTCCTATTAGGTCTTAAGCACAGGCAAAGCTCAAAGTGTTTTCACATTATGAAAATAGTTGATTTTGCATACAATGCAAAAATAATAGTCAGGAATAYATATAATTAATCTGATGGTCTCTCTAGCATCAAAAAAAAGAGCTCTGAGGTTTAACAATTCAGTCACGAGTGTCTATAAAGGCAGCTAAACACACAGATCCTCCCCCTCTCCCAGTTATGATGGTAGSAAAATGAAAGTATAAAACCCTGAAACAGAATTACTTTTTGGCTAGTACTTTCAACTTCCAACATTTGACCTTGGATTTTCTCTACTAGGAAATTTTCCTTTGCTAAGGGACTCTCTACACCCACGAGTCACCCATGACTCTCTGTCCCTCTGAACACCAAACTATCTGACTATGTCAAACATCGTGACCCTGAGCATGGTTTGAATTTCAGTTTCTCCAGTTCAGCACTTTCATTTCCAAAGGGGAAGGTAATTACCATTGTCGATAAACAGCAAAGAAACCAATTTTTCTACCCCTGAATCACTGACTGACACAGAAAACAATGGATTCTTAGAATGTTATTTGAGACTTGGAACAGAAGAACAGCACAGGGCATAAGAATGAAGTGGACCAAGAGAGCAAGAAGCATATGACCAATGAAAACCTTGACAGTCTTAATGTATGATGCTACATCATTATGACTTCAGATAGCCAGTTCAGTTAAATACAGTTAAGTGCTTAAGTGCCAAAAAAACTAGAAAAGTTAGTCAAAGTTGTCATTGACTTTGATGCCTATTTTTAACACACTCAGTCCCTTGGTGCCACTAAGTTGTTGCAGGTTAATAAATGACTGCATAAATGTAAAGRGCTTTGCATTTCTTTTCATTTAGGGAACACAGGCTATGTTTCAAGGAAAACAGAAAGCTCACCAACCTCAGTTACCCAAAATGATTCAGAGCAAAATATAGACATGAAGTCCATCATTAATATAGTAGGGCAAGGACATTGAGTATGACTTTGTTCAGAAGAGGGGGCATACCATTCCCAGTGAATAAAGTTAATCAAATCTCTGGGCCTTTTTTTTTTTTTTTCCTCTGTGAGTTACCTGTTAAGTCCCAGTTGCTTCAAGTTTGTTTAATGTAGCCCTTGGATTCTTCATAAACATATGGCACAAATATTAATGAGTCACTGTTGCCCCACTGCAATTGGTCATCTAACCAAATGGCTCTGTTTGCATTCCTTGATTGGATTACCTCATTTTCTTTACAGAAGTGTCTAAAAATTGATTGTAGCTTGATTTTTTCAGGAGGTTTTTTCATTACCAACCCCATCTTCACCCAAACTACCTATCCTAACTCGCCATCCTTAAAATTATTTCCTAGCCCTTATGTTCCTATGCAACAAGATCATTCTTTTTCTCCAGTTTTTAATTATCTATATGATAATGAGCAATGCTAYGGTAGCTTTAGCTAAAATGACTCTCATGGATGTTATTTGCACACTTGTGATTAACACTTTTTCCTTCCTTGACTTCAGTTGCTCAGCTAAATATTCACAAATAAGAGCCTACAAGAAGGTGTATATTCCAGTAAAACAAATACATATATCATTTTTTCTTTTTTAGGTTTTTGGTTTTTTGGGTTGGTTTTTTTTTTTTGTTTGTTTGTTTTTTTTTGGTTTTTTTTGGTATATTCATCTTGCTGGAGGCAAAAGAAGCCTCTAACATCTATAAAGATCTGAACCCCACATGACAACAACCATTCCTCCTAGAGTTAAATGCTAATACTTTTAGATAAACAGAACTTATTTATAATAACACCATCTGCGGGATTCTGATAATGTTGGGGGAGGAGATTAATTTATCTTGCATTTTAACTAGAGATGGCCGCTGGCATAAAAATCCAGATCTAGCTTTTAGCCACCCAGTTATCAGGGAATTTCACATTCAGGGCACTGTATCCCTCACCATAATGTCTCCATAATGGACAAGTGTTTGGAGGTGACATAATGGTAGCCCAGATCAGTTCATCCCCATCCCCAATGCGTGCAGCATGCCCACATGGAGCACAATGCAGAATTCCCCCAGTAATGAAAAGATCCAAGAGTTAGGACTGGATTTTATTTCCAGGTTTTAAATTAGCATATCATATGACATTGAGGTGTCACCATTTTTTTTTTGTAATCTATTAAGAGTATTACTGTACTTAATTGTGTCAGGAAAACAATATGGAGCTTCACTTCAGGGCAGAGGCTTTCAGACCCAGCAAGTCTTGACTGAAAGGCTACATGATGCATGAATAATATATTCTACTCAAAACCTGTTACCATCCCTTTCAGTTTCCTCACTTCGTTGAGGGTCACCAGTATAGCACAAACAAAGGAGGTGGACCTAGGACAGGAAACCACATGAGCCACTGTAATGTGTTACCCCATGCTCAGTATTTCACTTGAGAAGTTGTTAACATTTATTGTCTAAAGTACTGGCTCTTATAAACTCAACAGCTACCACARCCATTGTCACTGAAACAAAAGGGAATTAACCACTCAAAGTTAAGGAAATCCTTGCCAACAAGACAAGATGAACTGGGGATTAAGTGTACCACACAACACTGTGGAGACTGGTTTTGTTACACCCTACAGTCTTCACAGYCTCAGCCTATGGGGAAAGGAAAAGAGCACTGTGACTTTGGATCATAAGTCCTGCTTTCTTTGGAATATCTACTTTTTTACCCACCTGAACAKTGACTGTAGATGGTGTATTTAATTAAAGATATCTGAAATGCCACAAAAATACATGATGCAGATAAAAGCAACACTAAACTCCATGTACAACAATTTTAAACTCAGAATCACAGAAATACATAATCTTAGTTGGAAGAGGTCCACAAGGATCATCAAGTYCAAATTTTAGCTCTGCATAGGACCATCCCCAAGAATCACACCATGCGCCYGAGAACATTGTCCAAATGCTTCTTGAACTCTGTCAGGCTTGGCACTGTAAGCCCTTCCCTGGGGAGCTGTTCCAGTGCCCAAACACCTCTGGGTGAAGAAYGTTTTCCTGATATCCAATCTAAACCTCCCCTGACACAACTCCAAACCATTCCCTCAGGTCCTGTCACTGATCACAAGAGAAAAGAGATCAGTGCCTGCCCTTCCATTTCCACTAATGAGGAACATTTCAATATCCCCAGAATATTCCCCATAACTTTACCAGGCACTTATTTGCTCATGGAAGAGGAGAGGAGAGGAGAGGAGAGGAGAGGAGAGGAGAGGAGAGGAG
>NW_026623301.1:1736316-1765190 GCF_030028575.1 Malurus melanocephalus | reverse complement strand
AAAATAAATCAAAATAAAAGTCAGTTGTCATATACCAGCATGTGCTTCCTGTGACCTTTTAATTTATTGACTACATCCCTACCACAGCCCTTTTGATTAGAGAACTTGGATTCAGTCTTTAAAGCAAGGGAAAATGGCACAGTAATGAGTGACTACATATACACAAAGACATCACATGAACAAAGAGGTATCAACAACCAAAATCCTTGAGTTTTRTTAACATTTGAGTATTTAAGTAAGGTTGAAAACCAATATTCTTTTTATGTTTTTTTTCAGTTAGTGCCTAGGGTTTGCAGGTGTGGGAAAAAAAAATGGATCTATAAATAAGCTGCATAAAATCCTTTACATTTATCTCTGAGTTGGACAAGAGGGTTGCAGAGGGAAAATGGCTGCTGCTGGTGCCAGACAGGACCCTGTACGCTCGTGTACACAGGCATGCCTTGAACACACAGCCAAGCTAATTTATGTACTGGAAGCAGCACAAGTGGAGTGTCAGTGCCACCAGCACCATCAGGGTGAAGCTGCTCCCAGGTGTCYGAACTCGCTCAGGTGCCTCCCCACAGCACCCACGTGCACACGCTGCACGGACACACACACCTTCTATGACACACTGCGAGGTGTCTGGGGAGCAAAGCTGGTAAATAGATGCAATGCTGCRAGAGGAGAGATTGAAAGACAGTCGAGAAAGGCTCTGCTACATTTGAGGCGATAGCACGTACGTGTGAGCGCCATGTGTGAACCTGATACGTGTCAGGCAGCATCATGTAAGTAGCAGTGGGTATATGTGCCTGAGGATTTTTCAATAAATAGACAAATATTTATTGAAATAAATATTTAAAATAAATAAATAAATAAATATTCAGGCAGTCTCGTGGCCGCCCCATGCCAAGCTCCCACTCTGGATCTTGGAAACAGCAGCAGTTCAGGAGGGCAAGACTTACAATGCTGCTGCACAGTAAAAGGAATGGATCTGAGAGAGCAGCAACAATCACAAGGGAAGCGAGGACTGGAAGCAAGGGAAGACACTTGTATTTGTGCTTAGTTTCCTAAGAGCTGTGCATGTTTGTGGCATTATGTCCCTTGAAAGCGTGGATTGGAAAGGAGTGGCAGCCCTTGGCTGAACCCCGCAGGAGAGAGGAGCCGCGTGCTGCAAAAGGCAGAGCTGCTGGAGCTCTGCACTCCCTCAGCCAGGCAGAAATCCATGGGCGGCTACAGGAGAGTGAGAAATCACCCCGACAACACATTTCACCTGGCAGTCCGACATTGTTTATCAGCATAATAAAAAGTGCCAATACTTAGCACCTGTCTAAAATACGCAGTAATAATAAACAGAGTTACAGGGCATATTATGGTCAATGATGAGATATTAATTTATGGCCCTGGAAGGAGAGAAGGAAGGCAGAAGTGACGGCGCCTTATGGGGGCAAAGCTTGCCGAGGATGAGGCCAAGGCCTTTTCTTCCTGATGAGAATGAATGGAAAATTGCATTGAGTTTTTTTTTCTGGGGCTTTTTTGTACTCTTAAAATATTATCCCTGCTCATATGATCAAGTTACAGAAACAAACAGCCAGGATATTACCTTCCCATTCCTGTGTCAGTTGGTAATATCTGCACGAGAGTGCGAGTTGATTTTGTACAGAATTACAGACAAATTAATCCAGGTGTGTATACAGGGGGAAGTCAGGGCTTCCTGGGGCCAGGACAGTGGGGGATCCCCATGGGGSTCTGTCAGGGCAGGTCCTGGCAGCCAGGACCCATTTTACACCCCACATAGGAGCTGGGAAACCAGGGAGACCAGGGCAGTCCCATCCCTGGGCACCAGGCACCTCACTGGGGACAAGGAAAAGGTGGGTCCTGGTCATGGATCCTGCGACAGACCCTGGTGCAGCRTCCCTGGAACAGGGGCTGAGAGTCCTGGGGCTGAGATGGGATCCTGGGCCACGGGCGGGTGAGGGGGACCCTGGGGTTGGGCAGGGACAGSCAGGGCTGAGGATGCTCTTGGGATCCTGGCAGCCAAAACATGCAGTGCTCTCTCACCAGCCTCTTTTCTACCAGCTGCTCCAGCTCTGAACTAGAGCTTTTATAGTGTGTTTTTTTTTCCTCCCACTTTGGGCTGTTTACCCCATGGAGAGGGAGAAGCCATCCATGAGCTGCTATTGTCACCAGCACCATAATCCCAGCAAAGGAAGGTCTCAGGATGTACAGGGCTCTCCCAGTGCTGCCTAAAACCTGAGTAAAAGCTCGTTACTTCTGATGCAAATTTGGATGAGTGGAYTCTCTGCCAAGCAAAAATATATAAATTCTCTGTGCACAGAAGCWTTTTTACCTAAAAAGTCCAGAGTCACCTTCTGCCCATGAACAAGAGCTTTGTGARTATCCCAGCATGCCAGAAATTGCAGGTGGTTGTAACAAGTGATGTATTTAAATAGATTTAYTCTATTCCTTAATTTGGAAAAGTGACAACTATCTCCCAGGGCAGGGTTTCACTTTTTTATCCCTGCAGTTTATACAGAAACTTGCTGTGGTCAGTCAGGCCACCCATGTAGAGCAGAACCTCACAAACATCACTGATTACCCACATAACACAAAGAACTTATGTTTGCAAAACTTGTGTTTTGCCTTTAGGTTAACATCACCTGTAAAAACACTATCAAAACCACTATCATTTGGAAAGACCCGGCTATGTATAAAATGGTAAGGGCTGGCACTCAGTCGCTTAACAACTGCGTGTTTTTCTATATTATGGTATTGGTTAAGAACATAGATAGCGGGGAAATTTGGGGGGTAAAAAAAGCTTATTTTTGGCCATGAAATTTCAATTAGCTCAAACTTAATTTAAGGTCATGTCCATCAAAGGACATCACTATTTTCCAGAAAATTATACAACTTGGGAACATCTTTGGAAATAACTGTGATTTAGGTTACAAGAGGTGAATATCTTGCTATCATACCAAGAGCTCCCTACAGAAGTCCTCAACCTGTAACTTTGGCCCTGCAGTGAAAGGGGGAGGTGGCCCTATAGATAGGAACACGGTTATGTACAGCAGCAACTGAGCAGTCYCTTGCTCATGTGGGGTCATTTTGGATCAGACTGGGGTTCATTTCACTGAGATTTTGTTTATTGTTTTGGAGCACAGCTGGGAGAGACGGGAAAAGGAGGAGCACACCTTCCTCTGACTCATGCCCTCCAGCTGGAAAGTGAAAATGGACTCCAAGTGCTCATGTACAGAAAGGAAAAAGAAAACCAGAGAAAGGGAAGGGCCAGGTGAAAAGCAGATCTCCTCGGGCCACTTGCAGGGTGATCAGAGAGGACAGCTGTAGCGTTTAAAGTAGTGGGGGTGCCCTAAAGCCTGGCTCAAGCTCTTTGCCACGAGTTCCCAGGGTCAGCAGGGTCAGGTTTCTAGCCATGTTTTGGCTAACTCCAACTCATTCATGCATAGATTTTAGCGGAACAAACAACTCCTAACAGTCGTGTTAAATACAACTTAGATTCAAATACCTGCGGCCTGAAAAAATCTTCCTGCAATGAAAAATAATTAGGACATTATAATACAACTGCAAGTTCCAGAAGAGAGAAACACTGGGATGGTATTATTTAAATGTAAATACAAATTTTGCTAATAGTCTTGCATAAAGATTGGGAGCTTCACTCAGCTTTTGGGTCAGAAGTGTTTTWCTACAAAGAACACTAGAGAGCAAAGATGTATGAAAAAAATTCTCCTGTCTGGTTATTTGGGGCAGGRATTAGACCCATTCRTTGTTTCCYTGTACATTTGTTCCATCTTTCTGTRGCATAATATGTGGTGTCGTTCTYGGAAATTACATAAAGCCTCACATGCAGGTGAATTTCAGAGCAAACGAGTTCTAGAAATCCCATTCAGAAATTTTCTTGGCATGCCACATGAAGTCAAACACAAGATTTCCACATCACTCCCCTCTGCCCTTTAGCTCTCTCAAAATTATTTAGAACCAGCCTCGCTGCCTAGAAAACATCTACGCTCTCCCTCTCACACAGACACACAGGCACCCCCACACTGCCACACTGGTGTGTTCATGCATCTCTCCAGCTGTGTCCTGGAGGTTCCTGGGAGCCTGAAGGGAATGCTCATGAAACATGACTTTCACAGATTCTCCGTCCATCTGGAACACTGGGGCAGCATATGGCAGGCAGCACAGTAACTGTTTGTGGACATGTCAGGCTTTTTTGCCTTGTGTATTACCTGATTAAGGTAAGACAAGATGTGCTGATATAAGCCTCTTTCTCCCACATTAACCCTCTCCAATTTTATTTTTCAGTTTTAAAAGAAAGTATGTTTTGGCCAGCCCTGCAGGGATAGTATCCCCTGAAAGGTACAAGAATGTTCACATAAACATATTACTGATACAATTATACCAGCTTTGCATAGACAGAGATAAAAAAAAAAGGTGTGCAAGGGAAGAATGTTTTTTAATATAAATTGTAGGGTTATCCCTGGGGCTGGAGAAAAAAGTACAGTTAAAAAAAAAGATTAGGAAATAATAACTAAAGCTGCATGCTTTATTACTTCAGGTAAAAATATCTTATGAATAATATAATCATTGTCTCTGGTTATTGGGTATGAAAAAGATAAGTGTAATCAGTGTACTGTGATACAGGAACATTAACACTTTCACATTGACTGGATACAGACTTGGAAATGAGTTAAGAATCACTGGGTCATCTAAGTGGAGGATTATTCTACACACAGGMCCCTAGGTCAATTTAAATTATTTAATTCATCTTGGTGACCGCAGGGGCCTAACCATCCCTGTGCCTGTATTTTTATCTTACCGTCCTCTTAGCASAAGTTTAATTCTGGGGGATCAGAAAGGCTAGACTAACAAGGCARTGCACCAAAATGCAGGCACTGGCTCTTGTAGGGTTAATGATAGAACCACAAAGAGAAATGACTCAAATTATACCAAGGACGTTTTATTACCTCGCAGCCTTAATCAGTATATATTTTTTTTACACATTATTATACCAAGGGTCCTTTCAGTGCTCATTGGCTTGTTACAAGCATTAAAAGAGGGGATGATGCTTTGCAATCACTTCCATGTCTTACCCTGAGCCTTTCTMTTCTCTTTGAGAAGAGGTGGGAGGAAACAGATGCAGCTGAAAGCTGTCCAAAAATACTGGAAAAGAAGGTGAATAAGTTTGCTGGCATGCTACATTTTCACTCATTTCTTTCATAGGCAGTTAAAATCACCAGTCATTTAACCTCAAATCGTATTTTTTGCCAGGGCACGCAGGGGTTTTGTAACCCAACCCCACTACCTGTGAACACCAGGCTGGTTTCACCAGGCTGGGTCAGTATGTGTAATGCTCATACCAATGTGTTCTGGAGCTGTGAAAATTTAGCACTTTGGCTCTTTCTCGTCAGGTGACTGATATTTTATGATAACTAGTGGTTAGTAGAATTTCTCCAGAAGTTTYAGCTCTGGTKGCTTTGTAGCAAAGAGAAAGAAAGAAARAAGAGAGTACASAAGGACCAAAAGCACTGGTRATACAAATGAGGGTGGCTAGTCTGTRCTATTATTGACAAATACAGTCATGCTTCAATTTGAATTTAAATTGTCCACTACACAATCATCTGTAAGATCACCTTTATTCCAGAGAAAAAAACAGRTGAAAAGCCTGCTCTCAAGTAAGGTGCAACTCTGTTGAAGAAAACAAATCAATGATTCTATGGGCTGATGCAATATGCAGCCAAGCTGTGAAATTTGCAAAGGCCTTGTGCTTGTTTTCTGGGAAGTTAGGAAATTCATGTTATCCATTTAGTCATACTTCACAATGGATCAATAGGTTTAAGCTTCACATAGGTTTCACTCGGGATCTGAAGCTGATATTCTCATAGATATTAAGGTATTTTGCCTTGTGTAGTGCCCTTTGAGCAAGCAGATGGTAGAAGTTAGCAGGTCTCTTCTGTCCCCTCAGCTGTGAAAAGCTTCAGCTAAAGCAATCAGTTTAGTGACCAAAACCCAATTTTTAAAGAAAGATAAATTACCTGGACTGAATATATTCCTGGTATGATATTAAAGAATGAAACAAGTAATGGAGAATTGACAGCTGCCTGATCTCCTTATGTGAAGCRTTATGTTCCAAGTTTAAAACTTGACACTCATTGCTTTGTAGCTCCAAGAAGGAAACAAAGCCTAGGAAAGGAAACTCTGTGAGGAAATTTGGCTCTCCGAATATTCCACTTTTTCTTTCTCCAACTTAGGTTATTCGGTTCATTTTAAATTCTAAGCATAATAACATCCCAAACCTGATGGATAGTTTACCAAAAACAATCCGCTTTTTTCTGTTTGCTGCCTGCAAGTCTGTACAAACTCAAGGTTGTGTGTTGAGTGACTCAGCCTTGGCATGCTCAAAGCAAATTCACAGAAGGTTGCGTCTCGGGAACTTTAAGTTTAAGCCAAAACCTGATTCCAATAAAGAGTTAAATCGGGTGGTTTGTTTGGTTTGGGTCTTTATTCCCCCAAAAGTAGAACTGAAATCTAAGGCACATCTGCAGTGCCAAAGAAATTCAGGTCTGGATAAAGCTTTTGCAATTTTAAATCACAGTAAGGTTTCAGAACTGGTTACAAATATCTGATTTAAAACAAGAAAAAAGAAAATCACTTGGTTGGGGGTAAGAAAAGAAAGGGTTGTTTTATTTTGCTGTGGTTTGGGGTTTTTTTTAATAATTAACTGCTGAGAAATCAGTCTTGACTCTATTCCCAGAGCTGGTGTTCCCCCCTCTCACAGATTAGCCTGGCTTCCTCTTGGTGAATTCATACAGCTTGTTCTTTTTAGCAAGCCAACCTTTTCCACCAGCGTCAGGAAAAGGGCCGTTCTAGTCTCCCGTAAAATCCTGTTTACATGCAGATTTATGCAGTCTATGGGTAATGTTCCAGAGGAAACTCAAGGTGGAAATATCTATAAAAATTCTAAAAACTCTATATATACMCTGTTCAATGTGCTCCTGAAATAATGGTTGATCAATGCCATTCAATGAAAGTTGAAAAGAGCTATTTATTTAGCACTTATTCTTTCCTTTTAGTAGGAGATTAACAATAGTAATGATATTTTAATATAAAACCAGTTTCATTTCAAAAGGCTGCTCTTCCAGGATTTATTCAAATTTAGGTGCTGTAAGAAGGGCCCTAAAAAATCCTATGCTTCAGTCAATCTGCTAGAAGCAAACAAACATTTCCTGAAATTAAAATCAGAGTTTCCAGATACCATGAAAAAGAAAGAAACAAACAAAAAAAAAAACCAAAAAAAAAAACCAAAAAAAAACCTGGAGGAATCTGGAGAAGACATTAGTTTAAGTAGAGAATTGTGGAAACCTTGAAACAAAATGTCATGGACCACCTGCAGAGCATGTTAGCTGGAAAACTTTAGAGCACCTATTGAAAATTGTTTTGAAAGCATCGGTAGGTCAAATATTCATCTACTGTTTAGCCAAGATGCTCAAGAGAATCAATTCTTTTTTAAATTTGCTATCATCTCCTTTGAATTGGACAAGAGGCCTAGATGCCCACAAGTATAAAACTGCCTCTTCCAAAACATTACAGAGGAAGTGCTGGYTATTACCCAAATGCAGCAAAGCTCCTTGTTGCAATCAGCATTTTACTGAAACAATTCTTTGTTTTCCATTGCTGAACAAGTATAATACCTCTCCAGTGAAGCTTCAACTTTAGTCCTCTTATCCCTCAAATTAATGGAGGAAAGTGAAGTTTATTAACACACTGGAGCTTGTAACATTAGAAACACTCGCCTGTGTTTGCAGCTCCCCAAATGCACAGCCTCATTTGCTGCCCAATCAAACTCAGTAGTTGTAACAGTTACCTATGCAGGTCTTACTCTAGAGTCTAAAATTCCCCACCTACAATATATATAGTTAGTCTTAATAAATAAATGACTAGGACTATGCATTATATATCATTCAAATCCATGAGGACACAAATTATGTATAATACATTGGCTGTGTAATTTATTTATTAAGCAAAACGTGAATTTTCCATGGTTGTGTTTTGAGGCACAGTTTGTCACATACAGCTAAATGATGTATTCTTATTAGTCCCACTCAATTACCAAGTCATCCCTCTGTGCACTGTATATTTGTTAATGATAGTGCCACAACGCTGCATCTACAATACCTGTGATTTTAGTGATTCATAACCACTCACTAAAACTGTGAAAATGATAAATTGACTGCTGTTGATTAAATGCCGCCAACAGTGTGTTTCGTATGTGTTTGTTGCAGTTAGGAGTTAAAGAAACAGCATTGCTCCAATCATTTAAATATCTAATTAAGCAGAACCCTGTCTAGATAGAAAGAGCTTGTTGGAATGAAATATCATTAAAAGAAAAAAGAAAAAATAGTATAGCACTGATTTTTTTCATGTATGTACATAAAGGCTTTTTGTCTCAATCCCACTGGTCATAAATATGTCGTGAACAAAAGAAGACCAAAAGATAAAAATTAAAAAGGCTGAAGAACTTGGAGCGGAGTCCTCTAGACTCACTGCACAGCTGCACATGGKTGATCTGATGGCTTTAGCTGATACCTGAGATTAGCTTGAAACAACAGTGGACTCCAGGAACATTAAGACAGCCCTTAATGACAGCCCTTAAGACTGGGGCAAACAGAGAGTGGAGAGGAGAGGATGGGAAGAAGCTGTATTCCAGTAAAGCAATTAGCACCTCTCACCCTCCCACTGCAGGGAAAAGTGTTTGCACATTTGTAGCAAAGGAATGGCAGAAGGAGGGGGAAATATCTCTTTCAAACTTAGATTAATTATTTTTATTGCTTTGCTTAAGGCTTTTTTTTCTGCCTTTAGATTAATCCTGTATAGAGTCCTCAAGCTGGAAGAAGAGTGGAACAAGACCAAGAAAAGTGGATGTTTCTGTGCCAACAATTTGACTTCTAGCTGAGGATGCTAGAGTAGAGAGGGTAATAAAGACTTGCCAACTTATGTCATGTTATTAAGATGAATTGGAAGGGGCTTTCTTCCCCTTCCTCATTTTGAATTTGGAGCTAAGTACATAGAGACCAGAGCAGATTAGAGATTTTTCTTTTTTCCTAACCATTTTCCAAACAAGAAATGCTTCCATATTTCTGTACCTAAATAGTGACGTTCAATTTAAATCACTTTGCACACTCTGTGGCCAGAAAACTGCCTGCTTGACAGGAAAAGCAGGGGTGGGGGAAATATCTGGTGCAAAATCTTTATCTTATATTGTCCATTGTATGTTTTTTCTTAAACAGAAGAACCATGCCATGTTCAAAAATGTTTCACACTTTAAATCTGCAAAGAACACATGTGCATCTTATTACAACTCAGGAGTGAAGGTCTAAGCTGATTCTGCCTAAAATTTAGCTTATGTCCTCAAAGATAATAAATATTTTAGACAYGATGTTTACGCCACAAAACACCTCCTGCTGCAGTGCCTTACTGTTCTGGCAAGTATTGTCTTTTTCATTTTGTTTTCAATAGGTATTCTTTTTCTATAGAAAATGTGTCCAGCCACATGACTTCCTGCTCTTACACCACTGGACTCCCAGTCAGAGTTTTGTAGAAGTCAGTACCTTGGGAGCAAAACAAAGATATTTGTCTTTCCTAGCAACTCCTTTCCACAAGGTGAACAAATATTGTGATAAAGAAAGCAGCTCCAGGCAATGCAGCACTGACAGGGAGAAAATAGTTGTTGAGGTGGTTAACACTAAGGTTCAAGTGACATGCCTAAATTAACAAAGAAATAGGAGTAAAAATTGTACCGTGAATGGAATACCTCTGAAATTTATACCAGCACCCCTCTGTTCAGAGCAACAAACCATCCAATCCTCTTGTTATTCAATGGGACTCTTAAAAATACTTTGCCCTTAAAACTTTTTTTTTTTTATCTGTAGAATTGAAAGCCTGTATTCCTCTTCACCCTGTACACTTAAATGCCACAAAGAGTAGAATAGTAAATATTGTTCTCTTACAGAGACCTCAAGTTTTTCCCTCAAGACCCTCGAGAGTGATAGTGAATAAATCACTTACCTGAACTGTGGAAGACAGAAGTGAGACTTACCTATGCAGGCTCCACCCTTACACCTCCCCATGGGTAGCAGTGGCTTTCTCCCAACACGGCAGAGTGGAATTCATTGTTCCATGTTAAATTTCACCTGGCAGCAAAGAAGTTACAACAGYATAAACCAGCTACAAAGTGCAGCAAAGCAGCAAGACCCTTATTCCCTGGGATTCATGTAACTGTACAGTCTCACCTGCCTTAAACAAGTAGTCCTGTAGCTGACTGTAGTTTAGAGGACTAGTCTGATTTTTAAGTTGTTTGGCTACATATGGTAATGCAGGCAGAGCAGCATCAACCTTAACACAGATTAATTTATTCTCTCAAAGAAAAAGAAGCCTCTGGCAGAATTGCTTGGGTTTTTTTTTAAGAAGAGGCTCTATTTGTGAGTAAACATATTAAAAAATTAAAACCTACTATAAAAAATTACTAAAATACTTCAAAATTGTTGAATGAGGAAGAAAAACCTTTCTAGTCTGTGCTAAGCGTGTTCATAGGCTTTTCTCGGCACAACATTTCAGCTGCAACCTCCACCTGAAGCTCTGATCTGTTTGCAAAACCTTCATGAATAATTTCTTGGGCAGCACTGACTTCCTCCAGCACTCCAGAGGAGAAGCCATCCCTGAGGACAGGTACACAAAGCACCAACGAGGAGCTGGCTACTCACTGCAGGCTTTCAGAAGCCCTTGGAAAAGGCCATGTCCTATCAAAAGAGATATCAACAAAACCAAAAACTYGAGGACATAACTCAYAGCTGCTAAAGAACCCCACTGTTAACCTGCTCTATGACCTGCCACAARCAGAGAGGAACTCAATAGAAAACACATAATTATATATTAAAAAAAAAAAAAAGAAAAAAAGAAAAAAGGGCAGCAAATAAGGATTCAACAAAACCCCAGCCTTTTCTGGGCTAGGACAAGCTAAGGGAGAATGTCCATGTGGGACAGGTGGGTGGCAGCTCACATATACCAGTATGTACATACACATATCCCATGGAGAGGGCAGGGAGAAGAGAAAGTTCCAGGGTGCCAGAAAAGATCCTAATCCAGAAGATTTCTTCTTCCAAGTGTGTTTGGCACAAGGAAGAACCCAAAGCACAAACCCCAACTTTACTGCAGCAGTAGCTAATATAGAAAAAAAAGGCAAAATTTTCCCCAGGCCAGACAATGCAGAGATTGGGAATCAATGCCTTTTTGTTTGGTTTTCTTTTTTTTTTTTCCCCCATGTTTACCCCAACCAGACCCTAAATGGAAACCCTGAGTCTTGCCACAATAAAAATAATAAATCTATTATGCACCAATGGAAAGGAAAAATGGAAGCATGGTTGTATGTCTAAACTGGCAAGAAAGCAGTGCATAATATAAGTCTTCTGCTTTTTCATGACAGATTCACCATCCCAGCAATTAAATACTTTAAAAAGGCCAAATCTCATGTTATTTTGCATCTGAAAGCCTGCAGGAAAAGAATAAATAAAAAGCATTGCATAGAAGTGCCACACATTAATACTTCAAACACAAAATTCTACACTGTAACAGGATCCTATTGAAACTTACCTTTCAGACAAAGTGCCTAAACAGATCTTTACTATAAATAATTGGGGGAGAAGGGAGTAAAACAACAATTTTGACAAAATAAAACCCCAAAGTATTAGGTGTCATAGAAAATGCACATGTCATTCTTCCATAAATAAAGTTGCTAAGCAGATTTACTATGAAACAATTTATGCTGTGTTATGTAAATGGCAAAATTCTTAAGCCCRTTTGGTTGTAAAGAACAAACCTGTGAAAAGAGCCCATTTTTGCCATCAGTCACACCATACATTTAGCAGGTGTCTGTTTTACCCACAAGCCTTGCAAATATGCAAATAAATACATAAATTGACAAATTTTTTAGCTACTGTAATAAAGTTTTTCTGCTCATTATTTTCTAAAAGAAATGAACAATTGTTTTATTAGACCCGGATGGATGTCCCTTTCCAATTTCTTTGTAATCAAACAGAAACTTGGCAGTGAACCAAAGCATTTACTCTTTAGAGAACRCAATGTTTTAGCTACTACTCAGCTACTCCTTCTCTTGTCAAGGGATCTATGATAAAGTCTATCATGAAKTGTACTCATTATAGAGAACAAATTYTCAGCTGYCCTTTTGCATACCCACTGCAAAAGCAACACTGAAAGGTTGGTCAGAGAGGCACAGATATTGCTGGTTAGAACTCTGTTTTTTTGGTGGGTATGAAAGCAGATAGGAAGTGTTAAATGAGCAGGGTGGATACAAGCTACTCCTTGCATGGTATGTCCCTGAGTCACATTACAGCTTTCAATATCTGTGATTAGCCATTACTACTAAATATGTGCTTCTGTACATTTTCCAATATTAGCTCTTCTTCCYTCATCAAAAGGGAAGATCTTGAAGTTTTCCATCCCCCTAAGTTTCAAATAGTTATATTGGAAGATCAATCCACCTTTCAGTTCATTCCTGATTTGGGCCCAGTATTTATTTTCTGTGCACATCCACAGGAACAGAAACATCAAGTGTTCAAATGCCTCTAAAAAGGGTGACTGCAGTCATAACTCGACYGGTTTGAAGCCAATGCAAGCATAAGAAATTATTCTTCCATACTTGCTTGGTCTATTTGGTGGTGTCCAAGGATGGATCCAGGGTGGGCAGAAGATGATTTGCTGATGCAGTGAAAAATAAAATGCCAACSATTCAATTGGTCACACCGTCATCACACATCTTGGATAGTAATATTCAAATTCAAACCCAGCACATATTCTTCTACCTACCCAGACCATGCAAAAGAAGAAACCAGGCAGCGCAGGGGGCACAGGCATAAGGTTCTCCTCTGCTCCCACATCAACATCTGACTGGGACACACCCACAGAGGCACCGGGCTTGCACCTGCAAATCAATGCACCTTCTAAGCACAGACAAATAACATCCAAACAGTRAAAGCAATCCACTCTGGTTTTGCTTCGAAGTTTCAAAACTTAAAAAGACAGAAGAGATTTCTTTCCACTGGGTGTGTTTGTCTTCCCTTCTCACGGSTGTCCTTTATCATGCTCTATTGTTGCTCAGCCTGCATGATCCAACCTCTGAATGAAGTTTCCCCTTGCAAAACTGTGGGAAATGATTACGCAAGGTACTGCAATAAATTCAGTCTTTCAATCAAGACATTGCAAGGTTGATAGTGCTAGATTGTTTATTTAAGAGTGTTAGTATTTTAAGTTAAGCAGTTCCTGAAACTTTTATGGATGGTACTTTTCTAATCTTTTTCTTTATTTTCCACTGATCACTAAGGATGGTTGGCTGGCAGCCGGTATCAATCAGCCTGAGCGAGGATTTGCATGGTACTGTATTTCCAAAAAAAGTGCAGTGAATATTCAAGGCTCTATCCTCACTGGATACCCTAATTAGTCTGCCTGATTGGATCTTGTCTTCCATTGTCAAGCTGTTCACTAGCAGCAAAGGTGTCACTCAGTTCCAGACTGGCTTCAAGTAAAAGAAAAACTTCAACATGTAAGTGAAAGAACAGTACCAACAGAAAGTGGGGCATGCAAAGTAATAAAGATGCCAATTCWTAATAAATAAATATAAGATTCCTGTTTTATTTCTGACTTGTGTTTGTCCCCATTTACTGTCTACATGGAAGTAAAGTTATTGTCTCAATTTTTCCAACAATAATTCTTTTGTGATTTAGAAGCTGGAGTAGCAACTCAGCCCACACAGCTGATCACTCACTTAGCCCTGGTGGGATGGGAGAGCGAATTTGAAATGTAAAAGTGAGAAAGCTAGATAAAGCAAATGCAAGCAAACCAACTCAAGAAWTTCATTCACCCACTTCCCATGGGTGAGCAGGTGTTCAGMCATGTCCAGAAAAGMAGGACTCCATCACACCTAATGGTGRCTTGGGAATACCAATGTCAGCACTCTGAACATCCCCCCTTTCCTCCTTCTCTCCCTAGATCTGTATGCTGAGCACCACTCCATTGGTATGGAGTGTCCCTTGGGTCAGCTGGGGTCAGCTGTCCCAGCTGTGTCCCCTCCCCACTCCTTGTGCACTCCCAGACTCCTCTCTGGTGGGGTGGGGTGAGGTGAGGAGCAGAAAAGGCTGTGACTCCGTGTAAGTTCTGCTCAATAATAATGAAAACATTCCTTGGTCATCAATACCATTTTCAGCTCAAATCCAAACCACATCCCCATACCAGCTACTGTGACAAAAATTTACTCTRCTCCAGCCCAAACCAGCACAGGAGCCAAAAGGCTCCATTATCAAACTCTAAACTGCAACACAAACTAAAACTTCCTGAAATTAGTGCAAAAGAGGCCTGAACAAATGTTATAAAGGAAGAGAGCCATGAAGTGGAAACCATTTGAGAAGAACTGATACAGATTAGAAACTGATTTGCCGCTCAAAAATTTGTCAAGCTGCTTGGGGTGCTGGATGGGTGGTACTACATCTTTCCATTTAAAATGTATTTAAGGAATTTTCAATGTCAGGAATTTTCAATTAAGTAGGCATGCTTATTTAAACAATGTGCTCACTTACTGYATTGCAAAGTATTTGTTGTGATTTCTCTATATTTAAATAATATGTTGCTTGCATTCAGTGCTTGAGCCTACATAAATTTATAATGGAAACAAAGAAGAACCCTTTATTGATGTTGATCCCTTTAAAAAATTACTGATAACAGAAACACTAACATTCCTATTTACTGATACTTTCAAGTTTCATCAGATTTTTTTTCAGGAAAAAAGCTCGAAATCATTGCATAGGTATTTAGCCTTTCAATTTTCTCAGTCTAAAGTGCAGGTAATACCTTATTAAAAACAAAAACACATAAACCTAAACAAACAAAATCACATACATTTCTAGTGTGACTGCTTCGAATGCATGCAAAGTTATAAAAGGAGTCTGTAATTTATAAAAGGGAGTAGGCTTCACTTCTAATGCAAGAAGTAAACTTCGATTTCAGGGGAAATTTACCCTGAGACAACTGTATTAGTCAATACATAAAATAATGACAGTTCCTAGGGAGTAAGGGAATTAGAGATTAGTGATGTATCACAGGCTGCCAGAATTAGAAACACAGGGGCTAGGAGAAATTTTATTCTAAGCAATAAGTTCAACTAACCTGGAAATTCTCTTTCTCTCCCTCCTAAAAAAAAAAAAAAAAAAAAAAAAAAAAAAATTGACTGGTGCCATATGCAGCAAACTTAGCCAAATAAGGACAAAAAAGAACTTGAGAAACCTCAGGACTGTTCATTGCAGGCCTCCATTAAACACAAAAAAAAAGTAAAGAAAACCCAATATTTTGTTTTCTTTTCACAGTAATTTTAGAGAGGGTTTTTTTTTTTCCTGGATTCTGAGCCTTTGCAATTCACTTTTTGGTCATTCTTTCTCAGTAAAAGAGCTAAAATACTTTTCTTCAAAATCTGAAAGCTAAGAGGGGAACCCATAATTTGATTCCAGAAGCTGTAGATTTAAGAGTCGCAGTAATGTTACTACTTCTGCCCTCAGAAGACTACAAAACTCCAAATATTGAGGAGCCCATGAGCCCCATGATGTGGCTGTTCCAAACCCAAACAGATGCAGGTATCAAACAGCACAGCAGCTGTCACACATTCAAATAACTTTCTGATATCCCGAGTGAAACAAAAGGTACCAGAATGCAAAAACTCCAACCAACATGTGTTGAACCTGAGTAACAAGGCTCTCTGAGAATCTCAAATCACAGTTACATTTCAGGGCTTTTGTTCTTATTTTTCCACAGTTCTAAGTCTATAAGTTCTTACCATGCTGCCAGAATAGACCTATGACTTAAAGTAGTATAAAGTTATGCTTTGAATCAATTTTTGGCACTCTTCCATGCACTTCTTGCTCTGTTTCTTTAAATAAGAAGCACATTAATTACTAGGATGYATTTCAAGCAAACACACTATTTTGAGTGCTGCTGCCTTCTTGAGAGTACATTTCAGTTGCAATCTATTGAAATCCATCACAAATCTGAAATTCCAGAAAATCCAAAGTATACCAAATCCAGTTTCAGGTACATGGGATATAGAACCAAAGTATTTCCACTGTGCAAGCTACTATAAATTTCTGTCCTTTGTAGGTGCAATCAGGATCTGGACCACTGAATTTATTTTCCCCATTCATCTCTTGTGAAAACCAGTTCTGGGTAGGTGTCCATAGCAGAGAYGAATCCATTCAGATTCAGTTTTTTGAGCTACTTTGCATCAGTTTAGGTAAATAGCAGCGTGCCTTCCATTTTTATTGTCTCAGAGATTTTCTTTCTTCTTAGAGAAAGCTTTAAAAAAAAAAAAAAAAAGTGCTTTCTTCGTGAATCTTCGGCCTTACGTAGTGGCCTGTCCTCCCAGTGTCCTTCCCCAGGCCCCGAGTCATGCATCACTCATCTTGTCACATTGAACTCCAGATGCTCCTACCCTAGAGAATGCTCTGACTCTGGCAATTTTTCTTCATTCTCACTAACAATTTGGTAATGAAATATTGATTTTTAGTTAGATTCATATTGATGCTATTAGGTTTGCATTGATAAATCATGCTGGCCTCCTGTCTGAGAGGCTAGAAAGTGCTACACTGAACCCTGGAGATTACAATCAACTCATTGATGTGTTAATTTGATGGATTTTTTCGTTCTTGTAGAAGAAGTAGGAGGGGTAGGGGAAGATTTTTCAGTACTGCTGTTGTAAAGTTTTCACAGCGAGATCAGGGACAGTAATTGTGGGTTTTTCTACGTGCATTTGCTTTAAAAGTATCTTTCTCCCTGTTTGTCCAGAACATAAAAAGGAAGGAGGGGGAGAAGGACTCTGGGGTTGAGAGGATATGACACACCTTGTAAACAGAGCTCCAGACTCCCACATGGAGTGGAAAAAATAGGAACAGTTAAATCCCAATTAAACCCTTCAGAGGTCATAGTCAAAAAACATTTCCTTCTGCTAAACAGGTCTTCATGTAGAGCTAAATCCCAGGTGAAGTGAAAATATTGTGGGCATGGGAACCCCCTCTGCTGGCCCTGTTCTACCTCGAGCCACCGCGGTGGGATGGTTTCCCCCTCCCCCTCCAGTGAAGTGCCACTTAACAAACGTCCACATGCATCTGCAGCCTATTTAAAACAGCCCCTAGCTTTGATTTATGGTACTGTGCAAATGTAATGCCTGTCATTAAGGGACAATACGTGCCAAACCAAAGGATTACATTGTGATTTCCTTCAAAGGCGYGGGGTTTCAAGGGGGTGCAACAGCCACTACAGCACAGAAGGAAAGGCTTTTAGAGAACACTTAAGTCAAGTTTTGCTGTATCATTATTTTGTAAAACAAAGCCATTTCACATTTAGTGATTCTTTACTTATTTTCCCCAAAAGGTTATCACCCCTCCTTCATCTGCATGCCCCACCATGACCCACAGCACCAAGGGACAGTAGAAAAGCCTGTTCAACCAGGGACCAATCCTGTAAGCTTCWTTAATTAAACCATCTCCCCCAAAGAAATAACTTCTCAAGTCCTTAAGCCAAATGAATTTTGCTTTTTTTTTTTTTTTTTTTTTAAGCAGTCCCACCCTGTCTTTTCCTGTCCTTTTAAGAGCACAAGGGATCAGCATGCCAGGTCAGTGACATCTTAACTGAGTGTGAACCTTGTACAGCCTATGGTTGACCAAGAGAGTTACCAGAAGAGCCTCAGTGAAAGACATTGCAGCTACCTTTGATTAATAATTATTGTATGGAGCCGGGGGGAGCAGAGGGTGTGTGAAAGAAACTCTGTTATCAACTCTTCCTGCCCTTCCAAGAGGCTTCTCTCAGCCATTCAAGGTTGAACTACTAAAAATAATAATGCCACTTAGGACAGTTTATTATTACCTTAGCTGCTCTGTTTTGGTGCCAGTTGAAAGAAAGAAGGGGAAATTGGACAAAAAGAAAAAATAAAGCTTTTCATGTCATATGGAAATGGGAACCTTTTTGCTGAAACTTGCTTAAATAAACTACTTAGGCATCAGGACATTTTCTAATTAGCTTTATTTCAAGGCTCTCTCCCCACCTCCCTCTCCTTCTTCACCCTCCCAGATGAAAGCATACAAAGAGTCCTGTCCTAAAGAAATATGCCCTAGTACATAAGGAGGCAATCATCTGTACCTTCAAAAGATGATGTCAATGATGAAACTGTTAGTTAAATTCTGTTGTACTATTGACATCTTAATGCCACAAACCCAGCTGGTACGAGATCAGTAACGTAAACAGTCGAGTTCAAATTAATCTCTTTGAACCTCACTGCTGAGCTGAAACCTCTGTTTGACAGTCTAAACTGCCAACTTCATCTTCTTCTCCCAGTTATACAGTAGGCTAAACATGAAAAAAAAGTGCCCTGTTAATGCGAAAAGGTTTTGCATGTAGCAARGAAATTTAAGCTCTGGCAACCATTTCGAGCACAGCTCTTACTCTTCGCACACATGTAGTATTTTGAATTACCACATATGCTGTTAAACAATTTACTCATTTATTTAGATTTTTACAGCACTTATCCCATGCTCCAAGTGCTTTTAGAATTATTTAAACATTCAGTGCAACACTTAACATTTAAATTTACAATTCAGTTAAGAATACTTAGGTTATGGTAGAACAACCAAATTTAAAACTAATTTACTCTMCCAAAGCACCCTCACAGAAAACCCACAGGGAGTTAAAGCTATCATCCCAGCTCCATCCCACATGTCTGCCTGAGAAAAACTGAGGAAGAAAAGAAAGGCAAGCAAGTGCCTCAGTAGCTCAAACCAATTCAGACCCTGAAAGGGGAAAGGAACTATATTCCAGAATCAGAAACCCACCAAGAGAGTGCCCTGCCAGCTACTCTATTCTTTTAAAAGCCAATTCCAGCCATTCCATCAATGGCTTACCACATCCCAAACTACTTCATCGTGAGTTATAAATCCGTGTCTGCTGAAGTTCACGTCAGCTCTCTCCTGTGAGCGTGAGGCTGCTCAGGGTTTATGCCCACAGTCCYGCTACCATGGCTAAGCAAGTTACCAGAGATCGGTTGAACCCAGACAACTCTCTCTGAGTGCCCTYATAGCCCATCATAAATATGAGGTAATTCAATTTAGCCTGCAATGAAAATAGATTAAGCTAAGTCAAATCACCTTACATTTGTCAAAGGCGAGGAGGACACACRCGGCTGTTCCTGCAGCTTGGCTGATGCATGGTAACCCGTTAAACTGCAGTAACTCAATCGCAGGCTGAGCCCTAACCTGCAGTCATTCAGAGGGGCTAAGCCACCTGACATGAAGTGTGTCACTTTTCAGTAGGTGTTTTTTTCGCTAACCTTAACAATTACAAGTGTCCTTAGCAAGAGCACAAGTCCTGCCCCACGGTTTCACCGCAGCCTGACTAAACCAGGTGTGGAAATGCCAGTGCCAGATTGCACATTTGAATTAAACATGAGGTTTTTAGGTTTTCTCCACTTATGGCTGAAATGCTCCCACTCCCAATTTAAGAAACTTTCATGGTCTGCAGGATTCCAAGAACTAGACACAAAGCTTTTGAGAGAGATTGGAATTTATTTAAAGTTTAAACTGCAATTGCAGTATTACAAGGACAAGATTACAGAAATGGTGGGAAGAGAGGGGTAAATAAGATTAAGGGCTAAGGTCTAGAAATTGAATCTTTTCTGACTGATTGTATAGTATTTGTTGATATTTTCATGGGCTGGCTGACTGGGAAGAGCACAGGTATCCTGAGATCTGTATGTTATAAATGATAAAGAGCAGCAGGTAAATACAGATACGCCTACCTACATACTTATAAGCAGTAAATGACTCTCTGATTATCACTTATTTTCCTAATTACTTTCATATCAGATTTCCTTGAAAGTCCTTAAACACTCTTGAGCAATTTACTGAATTTTTATGTGACCCATAATGCTCTAATACGGGATTTCTTCCATATAGTTCAGGGATAAAATACACTGTAAAACAGCCCCTAGAARTCTTGGGACATTTCACTCTTGATCTTCACAATTTCCACACTTTGGAMCTTCTGTACACATCTCTTCTTCTTTGAGCATCTCCTATTTTCACCTTACGAAGCTCAGCTAACCTTGCTTTCCATTTTGCTTYTAGGTTAAACCATYACATCCCCYACACAAGACCCTGGCCACYRGAAGAGTTCCAAACTTGTTGTGCARATGYCAGCCATGTCCAYGGTGGATTCTCAGTGCATGCAGAATTCACTTTGCTCAGGAATGGAAATCTCACAAACTGTGGCAAATCTTAGCAGTAGTGTAGGACACAGTGATAGGACAAGCAGGATGGCTTTAAACTGAAAAGTTTAAAGGGGGGTTTAGATTAGATACGAGGAACAAATTCTTTACTGTGAGGGTGGTGAGGCACTGGAACAGGTCGTCCAGAGAAGTTGTGGATGCAGCATCCCTGCCAGAGCTCAAGGCTCTGTTGGATGGGGCTCTGAGGAACCTGGTCCATGGAAGGTGTCCCTGTCCATGGCAGGGGTGTTGGAACAGGATGATCTTTAAGGTTCTTGCAGCCCAAACCATTCTGTGATTCTACGTGTGTTTAGTTAACAAAGTCTGAGGGACCCTTTGGGGAGATAAAGGAAATGAAACCATCTGTACCAGTAAGCTTTAAGTTAGCTTAGCCTGAACAGAGGGTGAGATCCAAGGCTCCTCTCCAGAGACTGCAGCAGGGAGAAACATTTTTYCACCAGCTCAGCACCCACCTCCTCCATGAGTTCATCCTGTCTCCGAGGGGAGACCAGGGACAAAGGGTGCCGATGGAGCCACTAGGATTAGCTCTTTCCAGGAGATGTCTTGCTCTGGATGTCAGCTCATGTGGCTGGCCTTCCCCTGACCCTTCCCCTCCCCTCCCCGTGCTCCACAATTAGATTTCATTAAAAGACAAAACCTCTCTTCCTCCTTCTCACCGTAGGGGTCCTGAGGGGGGGAAGGGATAGAAACATCATCTACATGGAAAATAATTTCCTGCTTGCCAGCATATCTGAAATTGATGCAGCCAACAGCATTCCTTGTGAATGTTAAATTAATTTGGAAAGTCTTCATGTATTGTTCCTTACCATGAAAAGCACTCATCACTTCTCACTGGCTCTCTGCCCTGCCTAGGAACAGGCAGGGAAGTTTAACAGGCCACAGCAAAAAATGTACATAAGGCTGCAGCATGTGGCTTAGCATGAGAGCTGGGAAATTCCTATCCCCCAAAATACTGGGCAGCAATGACAGCTTGTCTCAAATGAAGAGAATTCAGAATTTATTAATGCTGCTGCACCAACTGTGAAAGGGAGATTGAATTGTCCTTAAAGGAAAATAAAGGTAAATAATTACGTTCTTCTGGTTTCACACTTACTTAAAGCCTGCTTAGAGGTTCAGTACCTAAAAGCTCTCTAGACTAAAAACTGTACAGGTATGGAAGACAATATTATCAAATGTCRAAATATTCTAGAAATATTTAAAATACCTAATAAATCTTCTTCTGATTAGTTTGAACTGTGCATGGGAAATTGTACCGGGTTTGCTTAAATGCTATAAGGAAGCAAAAAGGATTCAAATTAAATTCTGGAGAGCAGGTTTGTTTCTTTGTTCTTTTAAAAACCACTATATTGTCAAAATTTGATTCTATATTATATTTAATTTCCATTGCTGCTTTACCTCACTCTAGATGCCTTCAAGTGTAGCCAGTTTCTCTCAGTGCYTCTCAACTATTAGCTCTATTTATATTTTTTGTTATTGAACTTGCTCACGCTTTCCACCTGCCTTATATTTCAGAGAATGAGGTTACATATTAAACCATTCTGTCTTTTACCTGTCTAGTAATTTTGACTTTTTTTTCTCCCCTTCTCAGAATGGATTTTCTTGTTATTAAATTCATGTTCGACATCAGCCTGCTAAGTTGAAGATTGACCTTTAATTTCATTTTGCTTTTAGGCTTCCATTTCCTTCCCTAAAAACTATTTATGCTATTTCATTTCTAATTAGAAGTAAGTCTGAGTAGCAAAAATTCTCTAACCTTTCTAACCTCCTGAGCATTTGGATCCAGAGGTATGGGCAGCCACAGCCAGGCTGGCCAGCTGTGGAAGCTGCATCCAGGCACAGGCTGTGATTTCGGTTGCCTGAAGGTCACAATTTTAGGAACCAGCATTTCCATGAAGTCATTATTTAGTGAGGTCTCAGCTATTTTATTTTGAAAAGCTTATAGTACACTAACAAGGGGAGCAGGATCTGATTTTCCCAGCAATTACTCAATTCCCATGCAAGAGAAAAAGGTCTCCTAGTTCACCCACTTAGGAACTGGAGTATTGCCTCATAAAACAGACCAGAACTCCCCTGTTATTGCTCAACTCATTCACTGAAGTTTAATTATGAGATATCATGAAAAGAAGCATTTTAAAAGCCCATTTTTAAAAACCGCCCTCAACAGTACTCATAAGAGACCAGATTAGAGACAGAACGAAATGGCTGAAACAGTGTTATCTCCGTTATTCTGCAGAATGTGGAAGTCTCCTTCCAGTTGAGGGACTGTTAGAGAATCAGAGCAGTGCAGAGCTGCACTGTCCTTCACCTTATCCCTCCAGACAGGGTGTGCTGCCTAATCAACTCTAAAACACGGGTTAGAGTAGGAGGTGGCTTCTCCTTCCGGACCTGTGAATTTCCTCCACATCTGCTGAAATGCTACAGTTCTTATTAAAAAGTACATGTTTAATATGTTCAACATCCTAAATAATCTTTCTGACTCTTCCCTCCCCCACTTTGTACCACCACACGTGTGTCCCTGCTCCAGAGRCCCTAGTGGACCTGATGACTTTTCCAACCTTTGTTTCAGATCATCATGTGGGTAGCTGCTTTTTCCAAACAGGGGACTCTCAATTCCTGCTTTGCAGACAGAGCTTGTGCCCATCACAGACCAAGGAACAAAGCTGGAATGATTGCTCTTCAGTCTTTCCGTCTGAGACTTTTTAAGACTGATGTTGTCTCACAGCTCTGCCTGAAAATCAACTTTTTTTGCCAGAAACAGTGAAAAGCAGCTCATCCTCCAAAAGGCTCCCTGGAAGGCAGGGCAGACTAAAGCCAGGAGAAAAGTAGTATCTCCACATGATAGYGAGAAGAAAGACACACAACAATTAAATGGCTTGCCTAGGGGAGGACCGACAAAAAAAAACCCACTTCCTCAAAAGTCCAGATTTTATCCATATCTAAATACAAAAGCACCATAGAACTGGTGTTTAAGTGAGGAGGTAGGAGGAAAGGAAAACCTAATCTGAATAATCCAGTCCTAAGGACAAATTAGTAAAGGTAACTGAAAGGGAATCATGCTCCCCTGCTTTCCTTTCCCACAATAAGGATTTCCAAATCAGCTTCAATCATTCCAGGTGACCAGGAAAGCCGGAAAACAGGAATTTTAGTAGCACACACTACCAGGCACATAGATCAATCACAGAGACATAAGAGAGACATATTGATGGCTCTGCAGATTAATAAACTGAAGGTTACTTGCCATTAGGGATGAGGGAAAGGCTACTTAGGCAGCCTTCCTAAGCAAAAACCCTTTAGCAGCCATATTGATTTCCTGCAAACACCTCAGCGGCAGCAACAATTGTGCTTCACCAGGGAGAGCCTGACCTTCAGCCCGAGGTTTGCCTTCCCAGAGCATCCTGAACAACCCCAAATGATGATACATGATAGCAGAAAGGAACAAGAAAGATCCTAACGGGCCCCAAGTGCCCGGAGGGTTTCCGTAAAAAGGGCTTCTCACACGTTGCCAGCCTCTGCTTAAAACCAACAATTCAATATACTGCYCTGGCCTCAGCATGCAAGAGACCAGATAAATATCAGAGAAGCCAGCCATTCTCAGGGTTCTGGAAAGTCACTCAAATCTCTGGAAAAATCAGTGCAGCAAAAAATGTAGATCTCTCACCTTCCCTTCATAGCTAAATTGCAAGAAAAATATGGGAAGAGTTTCTACAAAATCATTAGTTACAGGGGGGAAAACATTTTCCGTTGCCTGTGACAATAGAGAATTAATCAGTAGTAGCAGTAGTAATAGTAGTAGTAGTAGTAGTAGTAGTAGTAGTAATAGTAGTAGTAGTAGTAGTAGTAGTAGTAGTAGTAGTAATAGTAATAGTAGTAGTAGTAGTAGTGGTGATGCACCATCCTTTTCCAGCTTACCCTTTGCAGTTTGGCTGTTCTGGAAACTTTATTTCTTACCAGCTTCTGGAATAAACTTTAGATAATGAGCTTTTTTTGGGTGTATCAATGTTAGATGAAAGACTATAGAGATGAGTGTATCAGGTATGTCTGATCAAGTTTAAGAGTGTGGCAAGGGGGTAATGGAAAAGACATGTGCGTGTGACTGTCACATGGAAAACCCACTCACAATCACTCCTTCCCACTGGTAGCCCTGGTCAGGGAGAAAACCGTGCTCACAGAGAAAAAAAAATGTATATTTGACATCATAGCTAACTGCTGAATGAAAGTAAATGCAAACTAACTAGAAATGCTGACAATTCGTTCCAGTGGGCTGACTCCATGATGGTGTGATGGGTATTTTTTAAGGGTCATATTTTCAAAYGGAAAAATCACCCACTGCCATGTATATTTTCCATCCATGTTGGCCATGCATTGGATCAGCATGGAAAATCAGGTAGACTTTTTAAGCAGAGTTTGCTGCAGAGGTGAGTTAGAGATTGAGAGACCTCTTTGCACCCAAGTCACAGCTCTTCAGATGAGATTTGAGCGTGGCCTCCTGCACATGCAATGCCTGTGTGTCTCCTTTGTATGTGAAGCAGGTAGAGGTCCATAAGCCATAATAACTGGATTGCAATTTTCTAGTAATTACCAATAGACAGCCTGAACCTTTGTGCACACCTGCTGGGGAAAATGGTATTTATCTGTATAACCTCTATCCCACATTTTAAAATCTTGCTACTTATTCAGATTAAATCTTACTGTCATTGTTTCTAGAGGCTATCAGGCCTTGTTGGGGAAGTAGTWATCTTGCTTTTGCAGTCTATTCTCTGTGTTAGAGATAGGGTTTTGYGGAGTTGCAAATCAGAATTTAAAAAAAAAAATTCATCAGTCCATCAGGATTTTASGAACCCAGCTAATAGGTGACACAAATAAGATGCATTGCTTTAGCAAATGAATAGAAAACAAACAAAGGAAATGCTTATCTTCCTGTTTTAATATGTTGATTCACTTTTTTCTAATATTTAAAATCTGACCACCTGCAAAAGATTATGAGGAGCCWCTGTGGATTTGCAGGAATGCTTGCAGTACTTGGAACAAATGAGATCTTCTCACTAGCACACACTACTSCCTGTCATTCAGCATGCTAACAGCAAGAGACAGGGCCATCAGCAATGCAATTGTTATTATTTGGTAAAGGATGGTGGTGACTTATGAGTTTCAGAATGCGGCTTCCTCATTTGTTTAATGTCGAGAGATTACAATCTCCATTTACTATGGTTTTATAACATGCAGGTGGGAAAAATCTCTTTTCTGAAAGCCTGTCAGTAAGTGGTGCCAATGCTGAAATATTCCTGCTTGGTTCCTGCAAATGAATCTGCGCCGTGTTTGGGTAGAGCACAAGATCCAGACCCCATCCCCAATGCTTGCTGCCAGCTGCTGCCACGGGCTCAGACATGGTGGCCATGCACAGGGGCACTGGATGCTCCAGTGGGACGGGAGCCAGGCTGGGATCAGCCTCCAGGAGCTGCTGGGGGGGGCAGAGGGGCTGCGTGGGGATGGCTGAGTGAGCAGTGGGACTGCTGCACTCTCACAGCCCTCCAGCACGRCTCCTGGCCCTGCTGCCTTCCTGTCTTGGCTTCCCCCACACTGAGAGGGATAAATAGAGTATTTCCTGATATTAGAGGGGTCTTGCACTGAGGAACTCCTGTGTCATGGGGAAGAGATCCTTCTGTACCCTTTTAAAAGGCTGGGGAGGATTTYATGTTTAAGTAGGAAGGTAGGGGGAGGAAAATGCCTAATCTGAATAATCCAKTCCTAAAGACAAATTAGTAATGGTAGCTAGAAAGGAAGCATGCCCCCCTACTTCCCTTTTCCACTTCCACCGTAAGGATTTCCAAATTGGCTTCACTCATTCCAGGTGACCAGGAAAGCCGGAAAACAAGGACAGCAAAACAGTGGGTCCGGATTGCAAGGTATTTGAGGTATGGACCCTTGTAGCACCTTTCCCCTGGATAACCCCAGTCTGAYGACAGCATGGATGGCTTCACATGAGTGCCTCTGTTCCACTCACTCATGTGGTGCCAGCCTCATCCTCTGGGCTGCCAAAACAAAGGCTTTGTTTTGGAGGTTCAGGCTGAGCTGTGTCTTCATGGTTCATCTCTAAGTTGCTTCAGATCAAACCCAGTCTGCTGCTCAAATTGGCAATGACAAATCAGTTTATCAGGGGGCAGGAGGGCAGGCAGAGCTCTTCCATGAAGGATGCTATCCCKTGCTCCTTGCCTACCTCCACTGCACTACTATCCCAAGAAACAAGACTTAGCAGCGCAGTAGTATCTGTGCTGCATCATGGAAGTGGGAAACAGGGTGGGGCACTAACAGGATTTCAATCAGTGGACATTAAACAYGGAAAGTTAGCAAGACAACACAAATTTCAGGCACAAGAAAGCCCACAGATCTTCACTAAGAGAGCTTCTTTCCTTCTTCCTGAGAAGAGAGGAATAGGACATTCCCACCAGCAGTAAAAACTCAGCACAGGCATGGTTCATTCCCATGTTGAATGGGTCCCCACAAACATTTGCAGAGTGTGATAGTAAGAGGTAAAGATACTTAACACAGGTGCTGGCATGTCACGTCACAAGGATGATTAGGGCATTTGCAGTCTAACCCTGCCCTGCAGACTGTGTGAAAATGGACTTTGTGCTGAACAGGYCCCAGCCAAGGGATCGCTGGCTGTGTTTGAATTGTTACCATGAACCAAAAAGAATGTATAGAAAGAGCAAGTTTGGGATTAAATCCAAAAGTTTTCAAAATAATGATTCAAGTTGAATTCAGGCTCAAGAACAGTAAAACTGAATTGGGTGAGTTGATAGCAGTGTTGTACGCTTGGTGCCTCACTCCTTTTYCTCATTCATATTTGCTGTTAGTAACAATGGTACCAATGGGAAATATGTGCTCTTAGTACTGAATGTTTGAATAATGACAGCTGTGAGTTCCTGATTTACCATTAATGTAAGTACGTAGGCATAAGCACATCTTGTTCAGRGAACTTTCTTCTTTTGAAATGTGCTTGTGCTGTCCAGCTTTGCATCATGACAACCCCTGCAACAGCATGAAATCAGAGTGACAGAAAGTCCAGCCTGAAAGGCTCTGGGTCAGCTTGGTTARAAAGTCTCCATGCTACAGTAGGTGGCCCAAGCCAAAGCAGTCTGAGTCCCCTAAGCCCTGAACTCCAGTGAAACTGTGATCCAGGTCTTGCAGCTGTAGCTGATCCCAACTTAAAACCTCAGTCGAGGTTAATCTTAGTCCCATTAGCATTAAGATTCTAAATAAAGGCTTTCATTTGTCCCTCCTCATCAGAGTCTAAAGGTGCAGCATTTTTTGTGTGGTTTTCCTCAGCTCTATAAACAAGGGAAATGTTATTTCATTCCTTTCTTTCAAGCAGGGAGCTGGTGTATGCTTCCATAGAGAATTTATCCAGGTAGTTTGTARAAGAACAAGGAGCTCTCTCGAGTTTTGTGTTCATTCACTGGACCATTTTTCTTCTGTAGTTATGAAAGAGTCAAAAAACATATTCAGATTTCACACCCTTAGCTTAGTCCCAAACAAGCCTACAGAGCATGGTAGTTTCACCCCACAAGAACTTCCATTTCTGCCTTTACTTTTAATACTGAATCTTCTTTCCCATTGCTGTTTGTAAAGGCTGCAGAACTGATCTAACCTTCAGGTAAAGGACTAAAACAAAGTCAAGAGGTTGGTGTGGGATTTAGTGCTCTACCTCCCAGACTTCATTTGCAGGTGTCAGTCTGGATTTTTGGACAYAGGTGATGATCTTCACCTAGTTGTGAATTGCATGTTTGGGGGACCTGGAGTCTATCTTAGTCAGCCCTGAGATAGGAAGGACTACAAAACAGTTTTATTTGCATGCCAGGAGATCAGAAGATCTCCCTGCTAATTATAAGATCTCCTGAGGCAGGGATGGTTTACTTGTCCCTTAGAAAACTAGTCAGTTTTGAAAAAAAAAACACAAACAAAGGAAGAAAAAAAGAAAGCATAGCTTAATATATTTCCTTTATAAGTTAAGTTGAAACAGACAGGTTATCCATCCCTTCCCCCACATACAGAATTCTGCACTGTGTGTTTAATTATATCTCACATTTATGTTAGATTTTGTGYCTAAAGATTTCCTAAGTTAAAGCAGAAAAATCACTTCACCCATCACTGAAATTCAGTCACCTCTGGGATGAAGAATGGCAGTCGAGAGGACAGCCAGTACTCAGTGACCTTGGCCAAAACTCATGTGCAGATATTTGCTGCCACCAAAAGTGCCATGGGACCCAGCTTTGAAAGATTTTCCCACAGTAAATTAAATGAAAGTGTATTTATCTGCYTCAGCAAAATGAAATGTTGAGTTGACTCAGCTCAGCCAAGCCTCAGTCTCTCATTTCAGAGGCTCTGGGCATTTTGAGCATAATGCAGAAATGACCATGCTCTTGCACTTCTAGCTTAATTTAATTTAAACATAATATTAAAAAGTTGTAACAAAACAGTGACCAAGTAGGACTTTGAATTT
>NW_026623301.1:1732137-1736004 GCF_030028575.1 Malurus melanocephalus | reverse complement strand
AAAATTACTTAAGCATTTACACATTTACGATTCTTCTCAACAAAAGGTTCTCTTGTTTCAATAAGTTTGTAATGGAGAAGAAACATGACACTGTTCTTTTGAGCATATTTAGCAGAAGTACAGATGATGGACACGGTGACATTACTGGTTTTTGTTASAAACACTAGATTTTTTTCCTTCCATCTTTTTAGGCCCTGGAAAGACAAAGTTTCATTGGAAAAGCAGATTTAATAAGTGATTAGAGGGTAACCACTATTCTCTCATAATATGCAAAGGGCAGTTTTGGGTTGTGAGGTAGTCCCTGGGTCATGTGAATTTAATTGTCATATCCAAGACTTATGCCACATTAAGTGTATCCCTAGTGAAACAGCAGAGTTGTAAATCTGTGAGATAGATATATATATATACACACACTATTTTTTAACAGAGCTATGGGAATAGTCCATTACCTATAAAATAAAGAAACAATGTTAAATATGCCAAATCAATTTCCTCATGAAACCAGCAACAAATACTTAGTGTGTTACTACAAGAGACTCCAATGTTCAGGTCAGGTTCTGCACACAGTTCCCCTTTACACCATTTTAGCTTGTGCTTGCAATGCCTATATAAAAAGTGTCAGGTTAAACAAACCATCTTGGAAGATGCGAGGATTAAATCATCTCTTAAGTTTTTTCCCATTATGTGTTTGAATAAAAATCTTTTCTGTAAGAGAAGCTAAAACAAGCTGAGAGGGACCACAGGACTGCCTGTACACAAAATCCACATTGACCATCTTGTTTGGGAACTTCTGGATCTGAAGCTGAAAATTTTATCCACATGAAGTCAATAAGGATTCTGCCCTAGGTTTAAATGGGACCAAAGATTATTCTGAAACCTCTGCAGCCTACATRTTACCACTTCTGCTCCTCACCCAGAATTGACTTTCTACTCCCATTACTGAAATCAAACAAGCCTCCTATTTACTAGCAACCAACAGCTCAGCTATCTGTCTGAAAACTTATTTTTTCCTGCTTTCCTTCTRGAACTCTTAAATTATCTCTTTCCTTTCTGAATTATGTTTTAAGTAGAAAAAGCAAAACTAGATAGCATTAAAAAAACACTCTACAGATACAACAGCACACCAGTTTGTCACTTCAGATATTATAGCACACCAGTTTGTCAACACATATCCCAAGATAGGAATCTTAAAGGTCCTTTAGTGGTCATTGCTGAAAAGATATTTGCCATTTCATGGAGATTACATTTCTGTGATATCACCACTTCCACCTACAGAAAGGTATTGGTTACCACAGGTATCTAAAGCAGTGTTTGAGAAATGTTTGCTGTAACAAAAAAAAGAGTAAAAAAATGTGACTAAAGAGAAGGGTGCAGTAAAGAAAAAAGGCCATAGTGAAAGCTGAAATCTAGTATGCTCCTGCAGCTTTAATGCAATTTTTTTGCATTCTTGTTATTATTTTAGCTTAAGGTATAGCCCCAAAACTAGAGCTGCAGCCATGATTTTCAGCCTTACCACTGGGTTTCCTGGCTTTTATGAGTCTAAAGCCAACTCAAGCAGAGCTTTATGTAGCTGAGCAGATTTAACAGTGTGCTATAGCTAAATGGAGAATCTCCACAACAAGACACTCAGAAGCTCACCTCCCCTCACAGAATTCCAAKGCACCCTTTCAAATGTGCCTCCTAATAATGTTCTTATTCCTGGTCTCCAGGGGCAGCCACTTTCCTAGAAACTATGCTAAGTATTATTCTTATAAAAGCAAAATAACTGCTCTGGTTATTGTTTCACACAAACTGAAAGTTATTCGGGACTCACAAGAGGACAGAAGTGCCTGCCTCACATTTTGCATCAGTTTGGTTGTTAAGAAGCAGATCCAATGCTTCCAACGTGAAGCTCCTTCAAAAGTAGCACCAGTTTATCAAAACCATGTGATACGATGGTATCMCAGCATTGAATGAAGAACTGGGTTCTAGACATTGCCCAGGACGTRGTGAATCCTTTACAGACATGCAGCTTTGGGTAAAGGGGAACTGATTTAATATATCTGTTTGGAATCTTCTGTGCTCAAAACCCCTAAATTATTGCAGAGGTTGTCCTACATTAAGGTTTTTTTCTTGTTTTAGGGAATATTCTGCCAGCAGAGATAACTGTTCAAAAATGGCTCCACAATACAGAAATGGCTTGAACTATCATGCTTCATATGTTAAATGTTAAAAATGAACAGCTGGCTATGTTTTTCTTTTGACAAACCTCATTTCTTTTTCTACTGCATTTTGTTTTGTCTTAGCCTCTAGTTGTGTATTTTGTGAGCATAAAGCAATCTCGCTGCTATAAGGCCGAGTGTGTTTAAAACACAAATCATGATTCAGTGTGAGGATCTGAAGTTGTTTTTGAATCTGATAATTATTTGCTTTGGCTTCTCACCACTTTTACCTGAAAATATAAGCCTCACTTAAAAAGAGAAGTTCTCTGTAGAAACAAAACAACTGATTCAGAAGTGTCCTAATGCTCTTACTGAGCTGAAAGTACCCCACATGGGATGTGCACACGAATAGATTAAATGTGAGCACTTCTAGGTCTGTACACCTGGTTAGCTACATTCCATGGTAATGTTCTGCTCTGTTGTGGAGTCCCAGCATAGAAAGGCTTGGTGTTGCTTTTGTCAGTAATGAGAAAGGCAAAGGGAGGGGACTCTCCAGGAAGATGGAAGGAGTAGCACGTGTTCTTGCAAAATGTTATAAATGTTGCATTTAAATGGAGAATTCTCAAATTGCGGAGCTGGTCYGTGTAATAGAAGGATCCGTAATTTGAAAAGAGTGCCAGAAATGAGCCAATTTCACAAGCTATTTGAAGGATATTTTCATGTAACTTTTAGCCAAAGCAATGTTCCAAAAAGTCTGAAAATTGAATCCTAATTAGTTGCGAGTATCCCTCTGGCTCAAGTTGACTATTATATTGTGCTCCATGCTCCCGAAGCAGATGAGAGCCATCACACCTTGCCAACATATGACAAGGAGAAAGGTAAACTCACCATGCCATTGCTTTCAGTAGAGTTTAAATCAAGAAAAGAGAGAAAATTACACAAATCTTGAAGGAGAATTGCCATTCTTTCCACATAATAACAGTCATCTGGGATAATATGCCTGTATTTCACTTGTCAAAGCATGCTGTTTACTGTTTGGTCTTTTAATAGTGAATTTAGTGAACATTAAGAGACATTAAGGCAAAGTAGGAATTTTGATGTTATATCAGATCATTCCCCTGCCCTTCAATAAATTTCTTTGCGTGTTCTGAAGGGACCTTATAYCTCTTTACATCTAGGTTTAGCTGACACTGCAGAAATGAACGACTAATTTCAATCTTTATTAAAAATATAAATGCATAAAATACTAAAACTGCCTATTCATACAGAGACTTTTGCTCTTGCACATGATGAATAAGTTGGGGGGTTGCTCTGGGGATAAGAGCATTCTTTGAGTTTTTAGTTAGTGTTCCCCCTGCCCCCACCACCTCCTCGTGAATTTTTTCTTGTTGTTCTACAAGAAATGAAATGCTAATCTCAGCTCCACCTCAAYTGGGTCACCTCCAGGTCAGCATATTAGAGAAATCAGCAAAAGAATGAAGACAGTCTACTCCAACTGCAGGGCAGGATGACCCAGTTATTAATCAATCTGATGGCAGCATTTGAACAATGACAGTCATCTGTCAGAAAGCAGGAGGTGGCTCCTCATTAACACACCACTCACCTGCCCTGAGCTACAACTCTTTTATAATAATATCTATCATTCACCTCCAAGGTGTTGCTTCTTTCTCTAGCTACATGAAATAACAGACACTATTTTCTGCCCCCTTGCCGGTATTTCATTTTC
>NW_026623301.1:1723391-1731997 GCF_030028575.1 Malurus melanocephalus | reverse complement strand
AAGAGAAGAGAAGAGAAGAGAAGAGAAGAGAAGAGAAGAGAAGAGAAGAGAAGAGAAGAGAAGAGAAGAGAAGAGAAGAGAAGAGAAGAGAAGAGTTCCTAAACTAGCAAAAACCAGAGAGACCAAATGGCTTCTAACTGATTTTCTAAGATCTTCAAGTGTTTAGGTTAAAATAAAAGTAAATTGAGTCATTTAACACAGTAACATACCCTTTCTTCCAAGTAACAGGTCAACCCTTATTTTTGCCAATCTGATTTCACCACAACTGTCCCAGCAGGTTACCTCACACCATCTTTATATTTTCATAYACCTTTTAAAATTACTCTGCWTTGTTCTGGCAGTTTCAAATCCACATGCAGATGTTAAATCAGAATAATATATTAAGCAAATAATTCTTTCATAAAATGCTGCTTATCAACACACATTTTTGTTACTAGACGCACACATGCATGGAGGTCAGATACAGGGCTGATGACTAGCAATAGGCAGACCTGGTTATGCCATTACCTATGCTCAAGAAGAGGCTCACACCAATTTCCATCACAAATGGAAATTGGCATTCACTCCCCAAAAATCTGACCACAAGATGTATCATTAAAGGGAAGGCAATASACAACTGCACAGGTGCATTCAATATTATACACTGGACCAAAAAGCTGAAAGGCACCTACAGGTGTATTTCTTGCTCCTTTGCCATTGATTATAGTTCTTCATTTACTGCACAATCTTTGAAATCTCCTCAAACTAAAAAATTAGTATCTATGTGGTCTTTAATTAAAGGAAACTCCCATGGTATCTGATATAAACACAGTGGGTACTATTATTTTATCCAAAGATCTTACGCAGCTTTCAGCTCTGGATAACCTGCTGCTGCTTTTCAGCAGCTCCCCCTGGCTCCTCATGCTCTTCTCCCCCTTAATCCTGTACCCACCCTGCTGCTGATTTTGTACATATGAAGACAAGTTCACACGGGACAGGAGTCCTAACAGGTATCGTGTTATCCGTGGTGGATGCTGTAGCACCTCGTTCAAACCTACAACTGGAGTGAGGCGGTTCCTGAAGTGACACTGAACCCCATGGTGGACAAGGGGGAGTTCAAGTTTCTCAGGCTTATTAAACTATTGTCAGTCATATAAAATACACCAATGCCTGAGCACCAGCCAGAATGAGAAGTTTTGGGGCTGGGAACAAGCTGGCTGGGGCTRACTCTGCCCCCTGAGAATCTTGCAAAGAAAACAGACACGAGAAACGAAACAACGGCGGGAGCTTCCAAGCACAGTAAGCAACACATTTGCTGCCAGCATTTCATGAGAGCCACAATGTCCTTTTGCAGGGTGTGCTCATAAAAGGGAGCTCTATCCCCAGCTGTTTGGGGTGTCCTGTACCAAACYCAGGTGTGGATAAGCCGCCATCCCTCACACAAGCCAGCCATCAGTGAGCAGACCAAGAAGTAAAAGGCAGCAGCTGTTCAGCGCCATCAGTAACAGGTAGCGCTTCCTCCACGTGTTTCTGGAGGAGCTCTGCAATATGGCAGCTGGAGAGGAGGGGGGTAATCACTGTCTTAGAGTGCCCCAAAAACACTGAGCCAAACCCCATCACAGCTATGTCTGCTCAAATGGACTGGAAATTTCGCAGAGATACAGAAGCGCTGGTATTTCTGGCCCCCTTTCCACTCCTGCAGAAAGGACAGCATCTCGCAGGCTGTCTGAGCCGCTTCCAGTTGGGAATTATTAGCATGTGCTAAAATCGGGGAAAAGATAGCACTATAAATGCTTTCAGTACTCAAAATAAGAGATTCATTTTAGGTTTGGGAGTCCAGATCGTTTTAATTTCTCACTTTCTTGCTAGCAGGCATGCAGTGTAATTTTACTAAAAGGTGTAGTTTCATATTTTAATTTTGGCAATAAATCAAGGCAATATTTTCTGCATTGTGCTATTTATTAGCATTAGATACAGCAAAAAAAAAAAACAAACACACAAAACCCCAACCCAAAACTACAAAAAATATGCAACAAAACAGAAAAAAAAATCCACAACCAACCAACCGACCAAACAAACAAAATAAAATCCTCAAAYACAACCACACGTTAGATAGACTAGAATCACAGTTTTTCTGACTAAACTCTGTTTGTTTAGGCAATTACAATGCCTGCTACTTACMCATAATATTCTCCTTTTAGTTAGAGTGCTCTGCGAATGATTTGATGCTGATAATGTCTAGTTTTCTGGGGGGAGAGACGAGAAAGGAAATGTCACTCCCGAACTCTGACCTCCATGGATGGCTTTCTGGGGAATGCACTCCACTAATTGTGTTCTTTTTGAGCTGCAGTGGATGTAATTGCATATATAAGGCCTGTGTTTTGCTTGCGTTACTCTCTTACGGTACAGGACCGTGTCCACAATGGTGCATTAAAGTAATAATAATGAAAATAGTATCCATCAAGTAATTTCAATGCTGTTACCACYCTGGAATGGAACTATCCTGCAAATCCTGCATGGTTACACCAAGGCTCCATCCKCCCCCATGCCATTATCCCTCTGCTCTGGATGGCAGGGCAAGCAGCACCCACCTTGCAATTGCCAGGCTTGCAGYGTTCTTTCCATCTGAAAGAGTATTTGGCAGTGTACTTCATCCTCCCTCCTCTGCTATAAGCACATGTGCATTTTGGGGTGTGCACATCTTCAGCACAGCTGGAGCAGGAGCTGTCAGGGAGAAGCTCATGAGTCCTCAGCTTCACCCTTCTATGAGGGAGAAAATACTATCGTGTTACAGGCGAACAATCAGACACRTTCAAGCAATACACCAAGCACTAGCACGTGAATTAGTTTAAAACTAATGAAGGTGGCCACACTGTTATTGAATCTTCCTCTCACTCTGCAGATGTGCCTGCAAGCCCTTCATGGCTGGTTGTTTGTGCAGAACGGCCCCAGGGCAAGTACTGGGGCCGACTTCTCCCCTCAGAGCGTTTTCCTCCAAATAATGCCTTTTCCCCAAGGGAAAAAACAAAAACAAAAGCAGCTAAACAAAAACATCCCCACCCAATATACCACCAGCAAAAAAACAAAAATCTCAGCTTTGTTTTATCCTTCCTTTTACCCTCATTTCCTCCTTCTCTTGAACAGGGTTACTGTTAWCACTGGTTCCAGGCTAAAGAGATGTGTCTCATATTTTGTTGGGCTTTTTTCCCTCAGTGGAAAACCTTAGACATAAAATATCCATACCAAACCATCCACCTATTTTTCCAATATTGTATTCTTCACTAAAGTTTTTCCTGTATTTAAACAAGAAATTTGCATTGAAACTCCTGTTTTGTCTCATTAATTTTGTCCAAGCGCACATGTTAATTTCAGTACAAGTGTGCACGTATTTTTGTACTGAGCTTCCCTTTTACATCGCTGATGCAGATGTCTAGTCTCCCCCTCCATATAAAAATAATATAACAGAACATCTGCCTCTCATGTTCTTTGTGTTTTTAAACATATATATATACATAGGTATGCATGTTTTATATCTATGTGTTCCCTTGTGTGTATGTATGTGTGTAGATATATATATATATATGGATAATACATACATAATTGCCCGGGCTTTACAAACGGATGCCAGCAAGCRAATACCTGTCTATTGCTCTGTCAAATGTGACTCACTGGGAAAGCTATTGGGTTTATAGAAGAGACAAACATTTCAGGCACGCCATTCTGGGGTAATGAAGCATGGCAACAAAATATACCTGTGCAACATTTGATAAAGATGAGCTGACACACCAGTCCAAATAGGTTCTTTTGTGTGTCTGCACGTGTCTACCATCATTGCTTTCATCTTAAAACAGGAAGGTAGCAATAGCAGCAGCAGCTGGCAGGAACCACAAGAGGAAGAGCAGCTCACACAATTAAACGTCGTTTACCTCTGGCCTTTATTTCACTCCTCTCTCCCCCTAATTTATTATGTGTTTTCTCCATCTCTATGCAAAAAACACAGGCTCAATTTTTCTTTCTTTCTCCTGCTATCTAGCTCTTTTTACAGAGGGACTAAACAGGACAATAGGCAAAATCCCATGGCATTTAGCTTTGGATCTTAACTTGAAATGCTTCTTAGTGGGGTTTTTATGGCCTTTATTGTTCTTTGATTAATGTAAAGTAAAATTAAACCCTACAGTTACACATTAGAACATCAACTAGAGAGAAGGCAAAACTGTACTGTGYACCTCGCTTTACAGAAAACATCTTTTGTTGTGTTTAATCTTCAGAGCAAAGGAAGGGAAAAGCCTCACCTGCTGTGGGGACCATGGAAGGGAAGGGAAAGGAGTCACAGACTTCAATTGTGGTGCCAAGCACTGAAAGTGACCCAAGAACCAGCACTCTCCTCGTTAGGGGCTGGGCAATAGACCCAATTTAGGCACAGCTTCCATTAAATTCAGCAGGTATTGTCCTGGTATGTGGAGCCAAACAGAGTCTCTCAGGCTCTGCCTGACTGCCAAAGATTTTGCTCTCAAGAGGGGTGGTATCCAGGCATAACCAAAATTTATGGTGGTTTTTTATGTGGTTCTGCACCAGTTTTTACCAGTGAGAGATGGCTGCACAGGTCTCTCTTCCAGGGTAAATTTAAAACTAGATTTTCATTACATAGAGATGTTATACATATGTGTGTTCTCACAAGTATTTGTATTTGACTCAAATGAAAACTTAATTACCCATAGTATTCCAGCTAACATCTTCTAGTGAACAGGCTGAGGTCTTTGTTCTACGTAACGTTGTATATGGCACAAAAGTGATTTCATTTCTTTTTCTTTTCTCTTTGTTTTAATAAATATGCCCTGCTCTCATCCCTTCTCCTTGCACAAAGTCTCCTTGGTATGTGTGATTTTTCACTTTGCCAGCTGCTAAATTCATTCCTACTCCGTGTTTCCAGTGGTTCTTTTCTTCTTCTTTTTGCACAGATGTTTCTAGGCAGAATGCATAATCGTCCAGCTGAAGTAAAATGTTTAGCATGATGGTTTTTGAGTSGGTTGGAATAGGAGAATGAGAAAAAACGAGTTTGGCCCCTTGTAATATCTGTACTGAAGCAACACAGAACAGAAATGGATCTTTTGTTCCCCCAGCTAGTAAAAYTCCTGCTAAATCTTAAAGAGGGTTCACAGGTTTGGCATTGCATATTCCTCAGAGCAGCAGAATTTTCATTATTTACTACTAGTCACTGTGGCTGATTATAAATGCCTCTTAACATGCTTATTCTTTACAATTTTCATCAGAAGTCAGAGCATGGGAACTTCAATTTCAACCTCTGGTTGTSCCCCACCTCGCACCCATTTCATGAAATCTATTGTATCTGTAGCCAAGTTCACAAGTTAAATGACACATATGTGGCCTTTCTGTTCATTTTATCTGACACTAAGACAATTCAATTGATGCTCAGCATAAAAAAAAATCCCCAAAATTACRGAGCGTCTCTGCCAAGGGTAAGAATAGGTCAAGAGCCAAAGGAATTTAAGCAAACTGTCTTTTATACACAGGAAGCAGTTAACATATGGAATAAAAGAACAGGGTTAGCAATTGATGAAACATTTGGGAGAAACTTAGATAAACAATCATAAAAAAGATTTAGACAAGTGCTTGGAGTAGCCAAAAAAATAAATAAAACTGGTATAGAGTGTGCAAGTCACTTCATCGTCCTTCCATTCTGAAATAGCTGAAATAAAATAGCAATGAGCAGATAAACTGCAAAATATCATTATGATTTAGTAGCCATTTCTTTCCATCAGAGCTACTGTTTTAATTTTCATTCTTCCAAATTACAAAGTAACAATAAAATATCCTTTTCGATTTATGGCAATGAGACCCTTTTAATTGAATTTCAGAAATGAGTTGATTTGACTGATGGGTAGGTAATGGGAAYATACTATTTACAGTTGGAAAGGCATTTCCAGTGGAAGGATTTAAAAAAGCACAACAAAATAGATATTTATAAGCAGGATTTTGGATGGCTTACATACACACACACACAAAAATATATATATTGACCTTGAGGCACAAGAAACAATATTTTTGCTGAATCCTAAAAGCCTCTACCTAGGAAAAAAGTTCATGAGCACTTAGACTATTTATTTTAGTAACAGCCAAATGTACAARCACTATGACCTCATTATAACTCTTACTTTTTCTCACTGTGTAGAGACATGGGATTGAYCATGGTTTTTTCACTGAATGTTAAGCCAAATCTGGAAATATTGGTGACTTATAGGCGATCTCTCTCTGCCCGTGAGTTAATATGGAGTAGTCTCCATCAGCCATCACTTTTTGCATTGCAATGGCAAAATTCCAGCTGACTTTAATGGAGCCAGAATTTCACCCCAGGTGCACTATTACAATTGACYAGGGTCTGATAGATTGATTCCTGAGATACTCTGGATTCCAGATGTGGATCTCATAAAATTGTAGAGAGTGGTGTGTGCAAAGCTTTTTTGTTTTTTGGGGTTTTTTTGTCCTTTTTTTCTTCCCAATAAATAAATAATAATAAAACACAGTCGTTGTAAGCAGTGCAACAAGAGTACATGCCTTTTTGTCCTCTGTCTTCCAAGAAATACCTCCATCTTCTTTCACTACCTCTTATGATCTCACATTTATAGAGCAAGGAGAAAAAACAAAACAATGACCTAAAAAAACAGCCAGTGAGCTGCAGCTGGTTCAATGTATATGTAGAGCTGAGTCCATGTCTTCCTGCTGAAACTTTATCAGCAACACACAATACAAAGTCCAATCAGGAGCCAACTGTGTTAACAAAGACTGAAATAGAACCTAAAAACCCAGGCATTGTGAGAGAAATAGAGCAAAAGAAGCCTTTATTGCAGTAGGACTTGGTGTGATAAATGCAGGGAGAGGAAAGGGAGGGAGTTCTCCYACGCTAAAATAAAAACCACTCAGAGACCTGGAAACCTCAAGATGCCATCAGCAGGGCAGGTGTTTCCTGTTCTGRGCCTGTCTTGCCTCTGGAAGGGAGGATGGCTGCCCTTCTGTAGCTAGGTATTTGTGCTGGCTTTTCCAATTCTCCTTTCTGGTTTTTTTTTCCCCTCATAAATATTTGAGGTAAGTCCATCTACATCCATCTCCATGTCTATCAGGAATCTAGGGATTTCCAGGGTGAGGAAAAAAAAATATCTCTGTTCCCAGGAGGGAAGAAACAGTGGGACAGTTTCCACCCAGTAAGGACATAATARCAAAWTCTCAGCCTTTTTTTCCCACTGTAYTCAGAGAGAAAACATCCTCMTGCCTCACAAGACAGAGATGGGGACACAGGAACYACAAAAAAGCATGAAAGAGGAAGATGTGCAGTCACTAGAGAGATCCTTCTGCTGCCTTCAGCTTCCCAGGGGTTGGGAAGCTGAGGGAGAACACAAGGGACAGAGGAGAGGTAGGGAAATGACATTGAGTCCTGCAGTGAGGGCTGGTCTTGTCAGGTTTTCTCCCAACCTTGGTGGAGCACATGTGTGTGGAATCTAAGTTAAAAAAGAAAAGAGATGGGAAGAACAYGGTCCATGTGTGTGAGCATTGGGAAATATAGAGGAAATATGTAGGACAACTTTCAAATATTTCCTAGCAAGAATGTGTTGGAGAGGACTGTGAGAAAAACAAACAAGGCCACCAAAAAGAAGAAATATAAAAAAAGGAGGGTGCCTGATCTTGGGGTAATGCTACTCAGAGCCGTAGAACCTGTCGCTATGCAAGTCACTGAGTGCAACACTGCAAAAGCAGGCTGCACATCAYCAGGTGAAATCCCAGAAAYGGGTAGATTGTRTATTAGATGTGRCTGAAAGATGGAATGACWAAGAAGGAAGAGGTTTCATGAAGTYACAAGGRGCAGAGATTAAAATCACTGCACTGTATTAAAAACTCCCAGCATACCCAGTATACACACTATCGAGGAATGCCAAAAACAACTATCCCTTTTTGTGAGCAGTACAGTGGTGTTTTAAAACTCTCTGTAGCCACTGTATTAAAAGACATGCCTGGTCTTGTATTTCTCAACAAATGTCCCTGTTTACARTTCCTACTATGGACACAAAAATATTTTGTGTGAATCTATGTTTGTGTGGAATTATCAGATGCATCCACCCATGGAAGGACAAACATGGACAAGGTCAAAGGAAAATATTCTTTAGAATAGCCTTTAAGCAGGCAGAGGAATTAGGCCTGATTTATGAATGTATTTCCACAATTCACTTGAAAATTTGTAATGTCTGTGCAGCCTGGCAAGAAAAAAAGGTGAGGGTAATGTGAAGGAATGCTTCTATTCCACTTTATTGTAAAATTATCCCATGTTACCTGCTCTAATCCCCTGAAAACAAATTAAATCCTCACTAAGCTGACTTTAAATCAATAGTTTCATTTAAGAATAGTGTGACTTAATAAAAATAAAAAACTAACTGGTCCAGCCAATTTAAGAGGGAAATAAATCATTGCCCAAGGAAAAAAGSAGATTTGACTTGTATATGGGCCACAGTTTTGTTGAGGGGCTAACCTGCTGTCTAAATTAACTTGGGATATATTACAAATCTCATCAGCCTCATTCAGAAATCTGCTCCACTGTACTGGGGAAGAAGATTGCCAAAAAA
>NW_026623301.1:1697156-1723345 GCF_030028575.1 Malurus melanocephalus | reverse complement strand
CCCAACTGGAGATGTTGTGAAATGGAACAATATTTCTGAGAACACTTAGTAAATCATATAGGAAAATTTGAATTGCCYTGAAACATCACCTCACACTCCAGCATCTCCCTTGTCTAACTTGTTTGGAGAGAATATTTGTGAAGTAAAAAGGATGCCATATTTGCAGCTAGGGCAAGAGCAAAACATTAGAAATGGGAGAGAAAGGARCAGAGCAATGAAAAGAAAGGCAAGCTGCCAGCTGTTTAATTCATTCATACAGAAAACTAGTTAAAATAATAACTGAATAAATTATTTGTAMATCTATAGATTGAATTATCCATGCAATCTTTGCAGCTTGGTGAAGATATTACTTCAATGTTATTAAGTGTGGACGTATTTATCACTAATTTACCTTTTAAATGTTATGAAACTTGCATAATAAAAGTCTTAAAGGTTCAGAAGACCAGAATATAAACAGGGGCCACAATGAAGCGGCTTACTCAAATCAGTGCAAGTTAYGCATTTSAAGYCWCTGACAGCAGGAGAATTTAATAATCCTGACTCCAGGTGACTTATTCTAAGCATTCCCGGATGAATACCTTTCTCTGTCACCAYGTTTCCAGGCAAGCTTTTGAAAAGCATCTTTTAAATAACCTGTGTARGGGCACCCCACAAGTTGGCAACAAAGGACAAGACTGGCTTGTCCAGAAGCTCAGGAAATGCTTTAACCATGCACCCGCCTTGTAGCCCACTGTGATAATCTGTAGGAGCTGACAAGGTTCCTGGATTTGCCTTAAATACTTTGGAGTCGAGGAAGGGATTGTGGTGAATCTGTGAGCTTACAGACCTGTCTTAGAAGAAAGGACTTCTCATGCAGCATTCCTTTACATTTATGTGATTCCCTCTTCACAACGCAAAAAAAAAAAAAAAAAGGTAATATGTTCCCCTCTTTTCTCTTAAACATTCGTGGATCAGTAGGAAAAAACACTAATGATTCTGGTGATGAGAACACTAAGAAGTCGTGGGATGAACAGGGAGGAAAAATTAGAGGCACGCGAAGGAATGGAGGACAGGATGTAGACCTTAACCTCTGTATTTTCCACGCTGCACCAACAGCACAAGTTTGCCAGCATTGGCAGGTCCAACATAAAACTGCCTCACAGAAATGTTTCAGTGGAGAAGGAAAATGAACAGTAAAATCTCCAAGTTTACAAAACTGGGGAAGCTGTTCCTCTTTGATTAGTTTTATTCCTAACACAAATATTACCATAAAAATTAACTATATTTTTTTWAAAAATACAGATGCTCAGGAGTGCCTAGATTTTCAAGGAGTTGGAAGAGGTGGATTTGGAGGGCTCCAGAAAAAAATGGAGTATATTGCAGAGCAAAATGTTCCAAACTGCCCCAAACCTTCCTGACAGAATACTATATGACTGTGTTTAACAGGTAGTTTGGAGTTGCAGTTATCCATATTTGTATTCCCCAGTAAGTGCTCCTAGGCTCTGCTATCCCACTGTGATTTTGAGATATGAGGTCTGAAGGGGAGCTGGATCAAGTAGTGTCTCACAAGATCATCTGCACTGGGTCTTTTTTTCTCTTGGTTATAATTTTTCTTATCCTTTCTCGGTTCTGAGCCTTCCTATTTATTTGTTATAGGGATAACMATCTGTGTTACAGCTAGAATGAAGGATCATTGTACATGTTACATTTGTATTTGATGGACTCCTTTTTGCTAGATAAAAACACCCTACACAATTGTAAACTGTATCAGACTAAAAATACAGAAATTAATGTTGTTTCTGGCTCTGAATTATGTAATGAGTTTTAGGATGAGCTTCATATTCCTGAATATTTATGGCTGCACTCYCCTGAGTGGGAAGGCCTTCACTATCCTCTAACCTTTTAATTTCTTTTATTTCCAAATTCTTTAGAAATGAATGGTTTCCTTCATGCTAGCCAGAATTTTCCAGGAATCTGTGAAGAGAACATCCAAAGCTACCCAAATCATTGTGCCTTTTAGTTCCCACAAATTAGTATCTTCAGAGCACACTGTCCTTTACATTTCTTTTTTAATTCAACATCTCCCAACCCCAACTAGGGCTCTCAAAAACTGACAATATCAGAAATTAGTGGTATTTTTTTTTAAATTTTCCCAAAGCCATAGGTCATGACACTTCTGTTTGCAAAGCCTTTCTGTTTCATCAGTCCTCCTCTTGTTTCAAAGSTGAACATTCAGCAAAAGGTGACTATTTTGCATTTGCAAGGTACCTTCGACTTTTGCTCGTAGTAATTCACAACTTAAATGTACAAACCTAAGCCCGTTAAAGAGAGAAATGTGAAGAATGCAAATCAGGTCAGAATGGTACTGACAAAATGATAACACTCAGAAAGCACTTGTAAGGTTGTGCAAAAGGTCCACACCTTGAAGCTGAATTTTGAATACTTGCCCTTTAAATTCTATTATAAGTTTAAGGCAAACCTCCAGGTTTCTTAACATTCAGTTTTGACAAGTGAATAAATTACTAAGAGAATATAATTCATTGGTTTAACAGAAAAGGAGAATAAGTTAGCATGTAAAGACAGTAGTAAATGATACATGACCAGGCATCATCATTGTGGTGCTACACATGATATTGTCCTGGGCAGAAGATTATTTATATTTTTTTACCTAGTACAGAGACAAGGACACAACTTCATTGGCTAAAAAAAAAAAAATAAGTAATAATAATGAACTAATGTAGTGAGCATACCACATGCCCAAATGGCTTATACACTGCATAAGGAAAGAAACAATTGCATTTTAAAATCAAATCTCTCCTTTGTCTAAAGGGTTCCTTTTTACTTGTGCTTAAAGATCTTTTWTGTTTCAAAAATTCTAAGGTCCTATTATTAGCAAAAAGGATTTGCAACCCAATGTAAAATTGTGTGCTTAGCTATTTAACAAGGTTAACATATCTGGGGTCACTCCATCTTCCTGGATTCACTCTACTGGTCAGACTTTCACGATACATCTGGGTGGAACAACCAGTACATAACAACCAGTTGATAGCACTACCTATTAATCTCAGAGTGCTTCATAAATTAGATTTTGTAATCTGTTTGCTTTTGCATTTTAATATCCTTGGCATCTAATGCACTGTAATATTAGTTTTTAATCTGGGTAACATAAACTACAAATGCTCAGATGTTCCTGGTCACCTGGATGATGAGAAAATAGGAATGCTCCTTCAAACTTTCGGAGATTAAATTGCAAGAGTTGCAAATTTCTGGGAAGCTCTGGAACAATCTGTGGATGTGTTTAGCCAGGGCAGCCCAGTGTGCATCCCCCCTCTGCAGGTGGTCAGCTCGGGAAGGGTTGTGGAGTGATTACAGAAACCCAGACACCCATTCCCACAACAGAGAATTTCTCGTGTTTCTTGTACGTGCACAATGCAATTGGAGTTATATTTACAGCCTGCAAATTGCTTCTCCTGAGAGAGCTAGAACTGGGGGGCTATGCAAAAGTTTTCCTTAGTAAGGGTGTTTGCTGTTAATTGGAATAAACAAATGCTCTGAATCTTTAAATAGTTGCTTCTTTTTATGTTTGGTTGTGGAATCACAGGAAATATTTGAGGTTCTGGGTTGCTTTTGCCCACTGTTTTCCCCTATCATTGGCCACCATATAACTGACTATATATGAAAACTCACCAAGAGACCAAACAAAGAACTATAAATCTTTCTAGCTCATGGTAATCTCGTGCATTCCTGGCTCCCAGCTGATCTATCAAGAGGTCATTTGGTTGAAAGCCAACTTRCCAGACCTCCTTCTCTTGTCACTGTTTTAATTTCCTCTTTTGCTTTCTTTATTCTCAGTACTGGTACATTTTAAAAGAAATAGCATTTGCATCTTTACAAGGAATGCCATTTTAAATAAGACATTCTTGGGCAACAACAAAAAAGACCCTCTGTCTCTGAGGATGTATCTTGACAACTTGGTTTTAGTGTTTGGGAACACACACCACTTTGTTCAGCTCTGCACAAGTAGATAGTTTCAGACTACTATTTAATACTACCCCAAGGAAAAAAAAAAAAAAAAAAAAAAAAGGAAAAAAGAGGAAAAAAAAAAAAAGCAAAGGGAACACAAATCATTGGCTACTTATCCCAAGTCTGGATACTTACTGTAGACAGCAGTCTTCTCTCTGTCTGATGGCAGAAATATTTTAAACACACACGCAATATCTTCTCTTGTAGATTTGTGTRTAGTCTGACACAGGATGGGGGGCAGCAGTCTTCCAACATTGAAAAGGACAAACTTCTTGCCTGGCTGGTTTTCTTTTAGCTTTTATAAGTGAGAAGCACATCTTGGCCATGATTGATCTAACAGTCTGGTTTTGGCTTTCTAGTCCTTGGTCTCTTTCCCAAGCTGGCTGTTGACAGACTATGGAGTATTACACATGGGTTTTAATCTTCAGGAAACATAAAGCATATGTAGCTGGCTCCAAATCACCAGCTCTCCCATACCACAGAAGAGGAAAGATGGGGTTTAGGGGACGGCCTAGAGTACAGAGGGGTGGGAGTAGKGGAAGTTTAGAGTATTCCATATAATCTCAGGCACTGCCATGGTCCCACTGAGACTGAGACTGAGACATTTAAAATTACTTGACCAATGTCTCAGCTATTTGAAGCTAGGCCAGCAGCTGCTTGGTCCCTACAAATATCAGAAAGATATCAAAAATGCAGCATAGTGTTGTCTCTTCCTCTCCTCAGCTGCAAGGATTTCCATTTGCACTCAGCTGGTGCGTTCAATCCAATATCATGTTTCATTTTTACCTGAGATGCATCTGGAAATCAAAACACTCCTTCAGGCAGAAAAAAAGGGAAAACTTTTCTGCAGCTGATGTCACTTCTTTCTCCCCTCTCCCAGCATTTGTTGCTGTTGTTGTTCTTTGTGGTGAAGGAAAAAAGCCCAAAGAACTCATTTGATTTGCTGCCAGTCAGAGGATGGCAATGCTCTAATTTGCTCACATTCAACCCCAAATTCGGGTGATGTGAATTGAATCCTGTCCCAGATTCTACAGCTCAGACCTTTTCTAGACTACAGCTCTCTCCAGCCAGCAGTGCCACAGCCCAGGGTCAGCAGCAGCACCAGCCCAGCAAAGACCACTGTCGCCTCCTTTGACAGGCTCACAAAACAGGGACTCTTTAGCAAGTTACTTAGGAATTTCCCTGTATCCAGGCCAGCCTTTGACAGAAGAATTGCCTGTGGATATTTGCATGGGTCACAACACATTCCACAATATAATCCAGCAACTGGCCCAGACTTTCTGTAATTAGACCAGAGTAATCCTGGCTCCCACAAAATCCATGTCCTTTCTCCTTCTGCAGCTCAACAGGTGAGGAGCAACCCCACTGAGCAAGTTATGCCTCTGTCCTACTGTTATTTGATAGCTTTGGGGAGGGGGAGAGGGGGAATGTCAATAGTTTATAAGGGCAGTCCTGGAAGAAGTAGCCAGGAAAGAAAAGATTTGTGGGAGTGTCAGAGCACTGTCAGATCAACTACATGAAGGACACAATTTCATGCCTCCAGCCAGCAAACTCATCTTAAGACTTTTTCACCCTCATGTCTTTATATTATAGTATTATTGCTCTTTGCRGTTTAATAAGTTTCCCCATTGTTGTGACATATGACAGCAGCACCTGTGTTGGTGGATGAAGCAAAGYGGGAACAATGCCTTGTTTTCTGTAACAAATACCTGTCAATTCTAGATTGACAATTTCTACTTAAGGTAATTTACAGAAGGGAAGGTAAAACACCCTCTCCTGGGGTATTATGAAAAGAAATAACGTAACATTTGATATATGCTTTTACAAACGGAACAAAACCTAAAGCTTTAAATTAACAGCATAAAAGAAAATAATAGACTGAAAAAAATTTACATGTGACCTGATTGACAGTTGCTATTAAAAAAAAGAAGTTTGATATCTATGCATGTATTCTTATCTATAAAATAAACGTATTCATCTGGAATCTGGGTGAAAATCTTTCTCTTTCTCTTCTGGGCTGACCTGGAGGAGCCACAAACCACTCCAAAAGCCATGATCTGTAGGTGATGAAAGTGGCTTTGGCCTCCAGGACCAAGCTGTTCCTGATTCACTCACTCATTGAACACAAGGCCATACATGTGGTTTCCATCAGTGCAGCCAGTATGTTTGTAGCATTTACCAGAGCAAAGGCAAAGCTCTCACAGAAAAGACTGGATGTGCTTTGGAAAGGGACTGTTTTAGCAGTGCCCTCCTTCTTTGCTCCGCTTTTGGGGATTTGGTGATGGAGTTCGGCTTTCTCAGGGTGCTGACCACCCTGGACTGGACCCAAAGAGGGAAGAAACATTACATGCCTTCCCCCAAAGCCCCTGTACTGTCTGAGAGAGACAATGAGCCCCCTTTCCCCGCTGCCATATGCGCTCCAGCGTCACGTGCAGCCCCGAGCCCGCAGGAGCGCGCGGTGCCTAATGGACACATTAACGAGGGGCCGTGTTTGCTGGAATATGGGCAGACAGACGGCATGCTTCCAGAACGTACTCTCTTAAACACATCGCTTCCCTATTCCCCACCTTCGGCAACTCAGAAAATGGGACTTCATTAATGTTATTCTAGACAAAGAGCGGCGGAGAAATGTAACATTAAAAAAAGCCTGTATTTTTAAATTGAGAGAGACCAATTACAAAAGCTATAAACACTTTAATCATTTCTCTGAACATGTGGAAATACATACATTGGGAACCTTTTTCATAGGAAATGCTGAAATCCTTTTCTTAATGGCACATTTTCTTAATGGCTTTACAGTTTCTCAGTTCATTTCAAAGGGCTGTTATTTGTTATGTGGACATAAGTTTAGATTATGGTTTAGAATGCTGAGAGATGTTTGAAAGAATTATCTTGTGGATGGTGGCAGCTACTTTTGCGTTGCCTTCTGTTCTTGCTTTGAAATATATGGGGCTGGAGACACAAGGGGGTGGAATGCCTGTTTGCTAAATATTCCTCATAAAAACGTGGGGTGAAATCCTGTCCCCAGTCAAAAGGAGAAMTATCTGGTATTTCTTCAACTTACAGATTTTATCCAGGCATCTTACTTTATTAAGTACTAAAATAAAGTTTATTAAAAAGGGTGTATCTATTATTTGCAAGTAGTTGTTTTTACCTTATGGTACGAATCTTTGATCTTTGGGGGCATAATGATAGTGTGTGCAAGASTGAAAGAAAAAATGATAGCATGTGCWAGACTGAAAGAAAAAATGAAAACCAAAAATGTGTTGTATAAAAAGAATTCATGACAGGGGCATTGCAGAAGATTAAGTCAGAAAACTGGAAAACATTGATAATTTCTGGAAACAGAACACTCTTTGTAAAAGATTAAATGTTGGCCACATGAGTGTCTCAGAATGATGTGGAYATCTTGGATGAAATCCCAGCCCCACTGCACACAATGGGAATTTTTCTTTTCACTGTAACAAAATCAAGTTTTCACTTGCCTTTCACTTTAAAATTTCATGGAGGTGCACTGGAATTTCTTCTTTGGAAGYCAATCTTGTCTGGTTTAGACATTTGCACTCCTTTCTTATCCTTCACTCTGCTCCATGTCTTCTAGAGSTCCAAGCCTGAGTTCCTTCACTACTCAGTTATCATCTCACAAAGGGAATTCTCCCCCAAAATCAGAGACTCATCCCCCAAATGCCTAATTATACAAATTGCATTGAATAACTATCAACACCACTCTACCTTTGGTAACAAGCCCATTCCAATGACTGAGCACTTATGCAGATTTGGGAAGGCATGAATGAAATTTTCGGGAGGGCCAGCAAACAAACCAATGTTAAAATCCTCTTGTCCCTATTTAAGTCTTCTGCGAACACTAGAGTATTTAGGGGTCTTTGGGATTGAAAAAAAGTTTAAAAAAAATGAAATAACAATGGCACATAGGATGGCTAAATCAGCTTTAATGTCTGGATTTCCCTTACTTCAAGGCAAGCAGGGATTGCTAACACAATGCCACACAGCACTTACGTGAAATGAGAACTGCAGCTTCCTCAGGAGACTCTGAGCACAAGTGGGTGCCAGCCTTCACAATCCTCTGTTCTGATTTCCATTTCACCAAAAGGAGAAAGGATATGATTGCCTGCAAATCCTTAATGTTTGTTGTCCTCAGCACTTTAAACATAACCTCTAAGACATTACCCCTCTGTTACAGATATTTTCCTTYTGGTTTTTGATGTAAAGGAATACTCTGGGTCACTGATCTGATCTCTTCTATCTCAAATCCAGAAACTGCATAAACATCTCTTGAAATGACAAGGAAGATTTGACCTGTGAGGTACTTCCTGTGAGGAACCTCCACTTGGTCCAAACCACTGACAGTAGAGTTCTGTTGATATGGACACAGATCAGTTAAAAGTTGGGGATTTTTTTTCTCTTACTACTGTGTCTGATTTCACAGACAATGAAGTGGGTTTTTTTTTTTCTGAAACATTAAAATCTGTGACTTTAATATTTCCCCCACCACCACACACACACTGGAAGTTCACCTGGTATTTGGAAGGCAGCTCCATATTACATTGTATTGTGGAAGACTAAACAGCTTCATTTGTTTGATAAAAATCTCATATTACCTATTCTACTTGCACATTGTAGTCCTTCAAAGACTTTTTCCAAGCAGAGGTAGATGCAAATTGCCTCCCCATCTGCATCATGGAGGTTGCTTGCCACATGCAGGCTTTCCACATGCCCRGTCATCTCAATTACAGTGCTGACAGGGTAAACATTACTCAAAAATTTTAAGATAATTCATATAATTTGTGCAATTAATCTGTGGTTTACACATTGCACAAAAGCATTGGAATAGTCTCACTTACTGGAGGATAGCAGAAGAATTCCCCAAATGTCAACCTCTAAAGARCATATTCAAACAATGACGTTGTTCSTTGTCTGTGGGGGTGAGGATTGAGCCTGGAAACCAGATGTCCACCATGCTTTACATCCAGAGAAAGGGAAGGCGTGTGTGAGTGTGTGTGCCCATGAATGTATGTGTGTGTGCGGGAGAGAGAGGGAGAGAGAAAACCTTGGAAAGGAAAAAATCTGTCTTTTAACAAAAAAAAAAAAAAAAATTTGAGGGTGTGCCTCACATTGAATAAAGCACGCTTAAAGCATGGTGAATTTGCCTTCCTCGTTTAACACAGATTTTTTTCTGTATTTTAATCTCAACCTATATAGCAGGGCATTTCAGTGACTTTTCTTAGCTGTTTGAATCAAGCTGGGAGGTCTGCAATATTTCATGTCATAGTTCTTCCCAATAAATTTGAAGTTGGATTGCACATTGCATCTGCGGGTTGCACATCTTAACAGCCATAACTAGGGCAATATGAACTACTTCAAAACAACGTGTAAATGGTGCCTGAAGAGCCAAAAGCTTCCTCTTAGGCATTCAGACAGCTTGGGAATCTTTGTGAAAAATTGTGGCTGGAGCAGCATGCAGCTCATGGAGAAGTTACAGGGAGTTCTCAACAGTGATTTGATGGATTTGTCTTGGAGAGAGAAGGGGATCCAATGGATGTGGGTGGGGGAAGATTCTCATGCCATCCTGCTTGTGCAAGTAAATGAGGATTAAACATTCATGTGAAYACTGATGCCCATGCTCATTCTGCCTCTCAAAGTTGAGAAGAGCACCTGGCATCTTCCAGAAAATGACCAGCATGACCACATCCATCAGATTCAACAAAGTCATGCTTCCTGCCTGAGGAATGATGTAAGGTGGAAGGAGCTTTATGAAGAAAAGGAACATGCACCACTCACACAGTAAGACTAAAGCAGTAATTGGACTCTCAGGAGGGAGGGCCTGTATCTCTTAGAATTCAGTGAATATCTAGAAATGCTGTGCACAGCCCAGAGACATCTTYGTCAATGTACAAGAGTAGAACACAGAGCTCCTCATGTCCAAGAAATCTCCATAGCCATCAATAAGATTGGATAGCTTTATGACTTTCATTAGCCAGTGTCAGATTTTTATGCCAGCTGAGACACAGGTAGAGAAAGGATTGGCTTGCTTAAGATATAGTGCTCATGTGATTAGCCTTTCCACCCAGCCCAGCTCATGATGCCATACTACTCACATGACTGTCTTACAGACCTGCTCAGACACCACAAAACCTGTAATTTATTTCTTCCCCCTAATGTCTCTAAAAGGCAGGGAAGTGCCATTACAGCCATTTCAGAAATAAGGAGGGGGAAAAAAAAATCGCTGAGAAGCTCAGCAAACAGAATCACCCCAGAAATTCACCCAGGATGAAAAAGGGTGCTAGAGTTCCTCCTAACAGACTGGCCAAGTCTATTTCTTCTTGACATCTGCGTGTCATTTGCTAATATTCCCAGAAGCACAGATGTTACAGCAGCCTTYTCTCCCACAAGTTTGCAAGCATGCTGGGAGGCCCTTCCACTTTGAAGGTTTCAGATCRCATTTAGCCTAAATCCATCTTTTTGCAATCAAACAGAGAAACACCTGTCAGTTTTGGGGAGCACACTTCAGCTTTAGGAGGTGAGGGACACTGAATATGGAGAGAAGAACAAAAGAACATCTGCTGGTGCTCGCCCCAGGGCAGGAGATCAAAGATCACCCTTTTTCAAAGGTGGTCATACTGTCCAGGAACATAAAACAAAAGACAAACTGTGATTGATAAGTAGATTCTATCACTCCATRCATTCCTAGCAACAGAGAAAATATTTATTTATATTTTTCTATATCCCTTTACATATTGCTTCTTTCCTCTCTCAGCCTCTGTTTTTTTATTTCATCTTGCTTATTTTTCTTTTTCATTATTGTATTCCTGACACTCTGGATTCTGGTTTATGTTCAAATGCTTATTTTACTAAAAATCCAACCTCCTGGTGGAATTAAAACCCAAACTGGATTTAGATTATTGCTTAACCTGAGCTCCAGTGTCCCAGATGTTGGTTAGGTGCTGTGAATGTTGCAAAATCTAATAATATTTTTCACCTAAAAAAGACCCATTAATATAACAGTAGGAATGAGATGYGCTGAAAGCCAATGGAAGTCAAAAGAAATCTGAGTAAATGTTTCCAAAGTGCTTTTTCTCCCCTCAATTCCCACCCTCTCCCTGGGCTTTAGGTACTGCAGCACATGTAGAAGGCCCTTTTAACACTAGGAAATGCTATACAGTTGTGATTTCACAGAAGAAAACAAATAGCCTTACCTCCTCTAATATTTAATCCAGATTTGTAGTTTCCCAGTGCGCCACTGTAAAATCACCCGGTGTGGCGGGGTCCTCCGATAGYGCAGGAGTGCCAAGTCTCAAGGTGGCTGAGCTGAGGGTTATGTTTCAATTTGGCAGCAGAACACCGTTTCCATAGACAAATTAACATTGTTTCATTTCATTTTGACACCRTAATGTCTTTTCCATAGACCTGCACTGACACTGTCGTGAAATCATTGCATCCCAATCAAGTGAATGGGAAATTAGCACCATGACACAAAACATACTGAGAAAGTAACCACAGCTTAGTTTATTTGTCAAACTGAAATACCTCAGCCACCTTCAAATGAATTTTCTGAAGCACCAGAAGACCCAAGTGCAGGATTCAACACGAATAAAACATAGCCTGTTAAATATGTTCCTTTCATTCAAAATTTAGGAAAGCTGCTGCAAACTGTCCTTACTGCTTGTTAGGGCTCATGCCCTTCCTCCCTCCCTCTCTTCCYCCCTCTCTCAGCATTTCTCTTTGGTGCTTGCATCTGAGCTGAGGATTATAGTTCCAAGGAACCAATGCAATCCCTGCATCCCTCAGTGCTCTCAGTGCTGCAAGTGCTGGGAAATTTTGCTGTCAGCACTTTGATGGGACTTRGAATGGAAATCATCTTGAGATTTCCATGTCTTGAGCTTGAGGACTWTGGTAATAATGATACCATTGAAAGCTAAATTTGAAACCACAAAAACCTCTGTTTACAGGAGAAATGTCCTGTTTACTTTAACATAGAGAACAAGCAGGGAAATAAAAAAACACCCAGCAGCCCAAATCACAGATTTCTAAAACTTTTTGCTCTCAGATATATCCTAACAATAGAAATCACATCCATCTTCTGGTTTAAGCATATTAAAGGGTCACATTTCCAATATTCCTCTATGCCATGATATGCTAAGTGCTAGAATATCAACCTACATAACAATTTTATTTTCCCTTCATCCCGTTCATACATATACACAAACATTAAAATAAGTCAAGATTACACAGCAAGCACTCAAAAATGTCCAAATTTGCATCCCCCATGCATATCACACACTATTACTCCACTCTTCATATTTGCCACATTTTTCTTTTKTGTCACAGCAAATCTTTCCCAGCTCACAGAATTTGCTGTCTCCTCATCTCCCCTTCCAAGCCCTTCCCAGTGCCCCATTGTTTCCCTTCTCCACATCTGTCTTGCACAATCCATCCATTYCATCTGATGGAGGAAGCAGYRCTATTGCTCTGGGCTCTGCTTCTGYGACATTATCAGATGAGAGCACCAGGTGACAAAGAATGGGTTTTATTTTGTCATAATCATATATTTTGGGCTTTTGGAACCAAAAACGCCTGCGTGACTTCCCAAACTCTGAGATTACAATCATGCCAGCAGGACTTTGGTTCACTAAGGAGAATCTTTTAGATAAGGGGAAGGCAGTACTCCTAAAAGGGGTATTATCTACTTCTTGTGTATCAGCTCACACCTTGTGCTCCCTTTTGAGCTGATGGGACCATAAACATCAGCATTTAGCACTCATTCACCCCACCCAYGGACCCCTGCCAACAAGGTACCCCTGAACAGAGTTCAACCAAGCTGATGCTTGAGTGGGGCTGTGCCATAATCCTCTCCCCACAGCCTGGCCCCAGGCACTTTTGTTTGCTTGTACTTGGAGAAAGAGAAGGAAGAAGCACAAAATGCAAGCAAAAGATTAAAAAAAATATATATAAATTTCCACATTCAACAACAAAGCAATTTTATGTCACTCCTACCACCTCAATCCACTCCATTTTGCACGAGGAGGAAGTGAATTAGATTGAGCCAAATTCAATGTTTTAAAAATCATCTAGGCACTGCCTTTCAATTTTCAGTGTCTTTTCCTCTTTGATGTGTTCACACAGTTTCCCCTTACACTAGGCAAGAATTTCAGATATTCATGAAGAAGCAGCTGGGCCAACTCGCCTGTCACTTCACTCTCTTTCACGCTGCCCTGACAGCATGAAGCAGATGAACTCTAGTGGGTATCACCCTCTGGAATATTTCTCTTGCCTGATGGGAACCCTCTGTTGTCATCAGGCTGTTGGCCAAAGCACTGACTTGGGAGGTGTTTGCCTCTTCCCAGCTGGCACCAAATTACTGTAACAGCCTCTCGGGTCTTCTAGAATAAGGAGGAGTTCAGGATTAAACTCCTGCCCTGTTCGTACAGACTGTATCCAGAACTGCATTTCCCGTGTTCATCCCACCCTAGGGTGAGCACTCAGATGGACCCAGGCCATGTCACACTACATGGATTCATCCATCCCAAATACCAGCCCTAGGCTCATGCTGCTGCCTGGGTGTCTGGGAGCATCAAGTTGTGCAGCTCCATATCCTTCTGGAGCTACACTTGCACTCTCAGTTGCTTTTTCAGACAGAAACATGGTCTGTGCTGGTCTGTGGACCATTTTACCTTTCCACAATCTTTTTATGCAGTTCTAAGTGGCCAGAACAGCAGCACAGATCTTGCTCCCAGATCTCACCCTGACTGCTGTATGCCAGTTTATTCAAAGTATTAGGTGGTGAGAGACAATTAGGGCTCTAACTATAATTTCCAATTCCTTCATTCCTTTACCTTAGCTGAATCATGCTCAGATATGCCACATACTAACTCTTTTGCATGGAGAATAAACCACAAAAATCCAGTCTGGCATTTGTGATTGTTTTGAATTGCCTTTCCAGCATTTTTTAGTCTCAAGTTTATGCTTATTCAAATTCTAGTTAGTCTGTTTATCAAAATACGATGCGGAAAATATGCTAATTGGCAGAGAAGCCCTTTTTTCAGTGTCAGCTTGCTCGCASTGGATTCCTTACAAATGGAGCTGTAGTTTATTTTACAGGATCCCTCCCAGCCCACAACTTCCTCAGGTATCTGATGCAAACCAAGATGTGCACCCAGCTGACATCCTCCTGGGCTCGAGCTGATTCGTGGGGTGAAACCACACTGTGATAAGTGCACTGAAAAGATTGCTAAGGAGGAAGCTTCTCAGAATGAGCCTGTAAGTCGTCATGTTGCTTTTGTTTTAAAAAAGATAACAACAGAAAGTTGCCACACTGATGTAACTCTTCTGAAAATTGGCATGTGTCYGTTCTTCATGACCTGCAATGTTATTGTGTTGTTTGGCTGGTAACCTGCCTGTTGAGGGAAAGAGAAAGGGAAACAGAGAAAAGGGAAAAAAAAAAAAAACCCTAACTTAGGAATCATTTCAAGGCCTGAGATGTGGACAGGTTTGCCAAGAGATATCTTGGAACTGTACAAGGTAAACATGGTCTAAATCACCTGCTTTGGGAAGATAAGTACCGTGAGTTCTCTAAGCTAAATGTACACCGCTGAAATTTGATTGAAAACTTTGCGATGTGAAGACTGAAAATCACAAGAAAGAGGCAGGCAGCGTTTAATCTCCTGTTGGATGACAATTCAAGATAGACTGATAGAGATACCTGCTGCCTGATAAACCAGTCAATATCATAGATGGCAGATACTTGCAGGAAACAGACACTGCAAAGGGGGAAAAATCCTCAGTATTTTTATATTTTCCTCCTGTTCTCAGCTCCTTGCTAAGCAGGACGAGACTTGTATTTTCCTCTGYTAAGTTATTACACTTCAGATGCTGTGAGCACCCCAATTTCTTTTCAAGGGCATGTTGTTTAAGGGAGAGTAACATGTACAAAATATATGCATGAAATCTAGGGAATTCTAAGTGCCTGAAAAACACAGCATGATAGAAACCAAAGGTGACAAGTCCAGCCACGATTACGTACTAATTTTTTATCTTGTCTATTACAGAAGAATGTTTTGCCCACTAACCTACTACAAACAGAGTGGTGGTGTTTAGCATATGCAGTGGTCCTTCAAACAAGTTTACCGGGCTGTGAGACGAGAAAGGAAAATGCAGGAAGTTTTTAAAAGCATGGGAAAATCACAGACAAGCAGAAAACACTATTTACACCTCTCTTTGAAAGGATTTGGACAAGTCACTGTATATATATTCTCACCACAACACTTCAGACTTCGTGTGCACCTATCCTTCGCGCTATGTTTATTACGAGAGTTAAGACAGCAGGCTTCCTAACAGCTCTCTGCTGCTGCTGTCTTACTATGATTTTCCTATCTTTTAATTAAAAGTATATTTCACAGCCAAGCCAAATGTTTCATAATAACAAGAAGGAAATGCAGAGAAACAGCAAGGAAAACTTTTGACCTGCCGTGGACTGAACATACTTTTTCTTGCCATGCAATGAGACTAAATCATCGCGTGCATTGCTGATGGACATTCATCATTATTTCTTCCCAAAGTGAAGGCATATTTCATTTTCCTGAAGCCTGGATTTTCTCCAAGTTTTGCAGGGAAATGTTGCTGCCATTGGAGCTTGTTGCTGTGTGTCACCACCTGCTGGCAAAAATCAGTTGAGGGTTTCTGTCTTGATTGCGCAGCTAAAACAGTGTAGACAAGGACTTTTATCTTCCTTGATAGAAACAGATAGGTGGCCACAAACAGAACATATGTTATTTAAACAGATTTTTGGTCTTGAATGCATATATTCAGACCAAACCTGTTTGTATAACATGCAACCTGGATCCTGCAAACCATTACTCAGGTAACTAATAATGCAGGAGAAAAAATGGAATTGCATACAAAAGGTTACCAATACAGGAAAATGTCCACAGACAAACCTGAGCAGAAAAATAAATAACTAAAAAAATTAAATATACATGGTCAATGCTGCTGCAATATTTAATTAAAAATAACATAGAGTGAAAACTTACAACAACCTTGTACAGATAGTTTGAGATTTAAATTTCCTGATCTATGCTATTTTTTTACAGTTTTAATGATTGGAGTTTGAGCTTTTCTCTTCTTCTTTTTTTCCCCAACAGATGTTTTTAAGAAATCATACCTTTACATTTGAAAGTATATTTTGAAGCATATAATATTTATCCGACGCACTCTAATAGGTAAACGTGCGTTGCAGTGTGGGCTCTAATGCTGATAATTCATATCATTTATCTGATAGATCAGAAGCCATTACGGCCTGTTGTGTAAATTCATATTTTGGCACTCTTTAAAAAGTGGATTATTATTGACCCAATAGACCGTAACAGCTCCAAAGAAGCCATTACTGTCTAYTGTGTAAGTCCTTCATGGCGCATGTTTTATTGACCCTTTGGAGCCATCATGGTCTGTCTTGTCAATCCGGATGCCACACGAGCGTATTAAGGCTGCCTGCGTAATATCCGTACAGCGCAGCCGTCACATTATTGATGCGTGCCCCWACAAAATTGCATTTTGAGCCATCTTGGCCAGCTGTTTTTTTCCTCAGGTTCCAAAACACCCATTGTTCTGGTTTGCATCCTGAACTGGAGACAAGGGTTACAAAAATCACTTGAAGATTATGAAGCCCTGACTCTTCTTTCCTGTTAAGGAAAAAAAAAAAAAAGGGGGGGAGAAAAGGGAAAAAAAAAAAAAAAGTCAGGCGCTAGCTCACCATGAAGRGAAGATAAATGGCTGTGGGATGTCAGATCACCCCAGTTCTTCTCCATGACCCCTTCTCCTCTCCCAGCTGCACACATATAGGACAGCACCTTATAAAGGAAATGTCCTTTTCTCCCTTAACAGTCCACAAAATCCACCTTGCTGGACAGCAGAGTCCAGGGGGAAGACAAGCAGGGGTTGCCTTCTGCAGAAAGATGACCACCTGCACAGGAACAAGCAGGTTTGCACACCACACAGCCCTGGGCGAAAGGCTTTATATGCACCATGTGCACTGAGGGGCCCTGCGTCTGCGGGCTTTGATGAGAAACAGAAGGGATAAAAACAAGACCCCGGTAGAAAACCTGTCCTGAGGGAGTGCCTGCGGCTTCCAGGCTGGAACTAACTCCCTGGCTAGCCCTGCAAAAAAAACTCCTGCAAATCYTTCCTATCTGGCTGACCCCTCCATTAGGGAGCAGACAACTCCTCCCTGAGCACACGGTGTCAAGGCAAACACAGCTCACTGTCAGGAGCCTGTTACCTGTAGACTGTCTCACTCCTTCTCTTCCAAACAAAAACCACACAGAAACCACACAACCTGAGCCACATCCAAAGCAATGTCTTCCTGGGACCAGAACAAATKCAGCTGAACAGCCAGTGGGGTTAAGTTCAACCTGCAGCTGCCTAAATGCTTGAATTATTCCCATGCCTGGCATAATAAAGATCTAGTGTTGGCCGTGCTTGCTTGTCTTATACATTCATAAATATTTATCCAAATATTAATGAGCAGAAAAACAATTTATTTCTTTTTTTCCTAATTGTAACATCAATTCTAATATATTTTGTTACTTAGTCACCTCACAAGTATATTGATTTTCTTATCCACCAATAGGTATTTAAATGTTTTACAAGTGCATGCCAGGATCCTGAAATGAGAACTGTGTTTGGAACTCATGGCAGGGCCGGTACTTTTAGATTTATTTGGGGTTTTTTTGCTAACAATGGGAGTTATGCACTAAAAATTGAGCATATAGGATGGGTAGTGGTTTCATGCAATGCACAGCTCTGAAGACTGCTTCACACAGTGCACAAATGCACACAGTGTTGCAGAGGAGTGCTTGATCCTACTGCACTTCTACACACTTTTTTTTTCTCTTTCCACACCAACACACACACACCCCACTTTTATGCATAATATTGACATAATTTGCAATTTCTGGTTGCAAGGGTAGGTGTCCAGTTTCCAAGACAGCATCCAAGAACTTCATTTGTAATTTAGTTTCCATTCAGCAGCCTGCTGAAGCACACAGCTGGTTGAGTGCAGGCAGAGTGTCCCAGMAAAGGCAGCTACCTGCTTAGTCACCTTGCTAAATTGAGGCCTCACTTTTGATAGATCTCAGTGACTTTTCATCACCCACCTAGATAATGAAAGATGCAGGTAATCTGACCTTGCATAGTAASTGAAAACTTTTTCAGCGATATTACTTGTGACAGCTGTATATTTCTTCAGAGGGGAAGATAAAGCCTCTGGTCTCTGCAATTCACTAAAAGAACGCTTTATTAGTCTGGCGTTTCCTCCTCTGGGGCTGGAAATTTTATCGGGTGCTCACCAACACCCTACTGTGCCTTAATGCAGAGGACCACAGCAAATAACCTCTGGTGCTGATAAGAATTAGTCGTGAAACCCTCTTCTTTCTGCATAGGTACCCATCAGCTCTCTAGGTGGCATGTACAAAAGATGGAGATTGTCTGACATTAATGGAGGTGCATTTCAGATCCAGGAGGCTCATCTATTTCAGGAAGTTCAGAAATGACTCTCAGTGCCCTTCCAAATAATACAAAAAAAAGTGAAAAGTGGAAAATTTTGTGTGTCTTTTGTATGGACACATTTTGTCAATGCCTTTTATCCTGATAGTGGTTTATTTGTCATTATTGTGACAAAAATAATAAAAAGATCTCCTGATTTAGCCAAAGTATGCAAAATCCTTTAGCCTTTTCTCTAATAAGATCAAGAAGAATTTAGGTAGAGCTGGTATTGATAAAGTTCATTCACAGGACACAATGTTTGCCAAAAAACCCACATTTATTTTATAAATGCTAGCTTTACTTCTTTTCTAATTCACTTATTTTTAGAGATAGGAATTGATTTGTTCAGAGGGAAGAATARCAGCTTCACTACCAGCTTCAGGGGAGTTATATCCAATACACACTCTTGTAAGCACAGGCAAACACCCAGYATCCTGGGTTAAGGGCTCCTTTCCTTCTTCCTACAGGTTTCTGAGACAAGGAAAATGATTTGTAATGCTGCCGAATGAAGCCCCTACAAAGAAAGGGCATGGGGATCCAGCAGATCTCAAAGTCCGTGAAAGAGCCGGGCCTTAGTTTAATTCAGGAAGAAGAACTGCATCCTCTGTTCATATTGTGTTCATCTCTCTGCTCCCCACATTAGCTACAGCTAAGGGAAACTAGACCAGGCAGCTTCATCTCAACACTGAAAAAAAAAAAAAAAGAAAAAAAAAAAAAAAATTGCACTCATATAACGTCCCACAGTTCAGATCAGAAAAATGCATGGACACGTTCAGCAACCACTGTCACAGTTTTTCATGGGTTATAATAGGAATTTCCAGGATCTGATTCAGTACTCAGCCTTATATAAGAGAAAAAATAATGGTCAGAGGTTTCATATTTGTGTTGTAGTGTTCCAATTCTGCTCACAAAACCATGGACAAGCAAGCCTTTGCCTGGCTTTCTCGGGGCACACAGCTGATGAGCTGCCTAAAACAGCAGGGCCAGTGAGAAAAAATACAACCAGAGCGTTCAGCATCAGGATCACCTCACTCATAAACTCCTGACAGACTGAATAYACCAGGGTTGGAATTACTGGAAAGATGATGATTTACCTTTTTCCCAACTGCAGACATCTCAGAATCCTGCCACAAAAGGCAAACAAAAACCCAAGAAAATATTTGATGACTTTGTGTTTTTCTATGACAACCGACATCATTTATGACCCATTATGTAATGACATGAGCATTATACATTGAAAAGCTGTCTAGAAAGATGTTGTAAATAAACATTTCTGGTTTGCAAACAGGAAGCCAGAGATATTACTGTGGAAGCTGRGAGGATGGGGTTAGATTCTTGAAACGTGAGTGATTTGTTTTTTCCTTCCATCTCTCCCAAACTCATGGTGCAGTCATATTGTTATTAGCTAATGCATGTCATTTTCTCTCCACTGTTATAGCTAAAATATAACTCTGAAAAAAAAGAACAGCAATAGAAAGACAGACTAGATAGATACAAGACAAGAAGAAAAAGTGGCAAAGAGCTGAAATAGGAGGTATAAAGTATCTGCAGCTACAGGGATTCAAACCATGTGCTGGAAGAGTCTAATCTCCAACAGTGGCTCATTAGAGTGACTTCAGCCAAGGCACAAAAGCATCCAAAATAAATATTCTGATGAGGGAAGCATCTTCAAATTCCACATATTGCATATGCAGGTATGTTCTGCCTTATGGGAGGTTTTTCTCAGACACAAGTATTCATCATGGCAGTTAGAAGGGTACAAAGAGAGGTAATACCTTATACTAGCCTAAGTATTTCTGGAAAAAAAAACCCAGCGTTTGAGTCTCAAAAATCTTCTTTGATGCTAAACCAAGCAACAGACTTCAAGCTAGGCTTTGTTGAKTCCATTTTTGACCTGAAGGAGGATCTGTACAGTCAAAATCCTGTCTGGGTTTTGAGCTATGTTTCTCAGTCCGATAATAATAACCCCTTCACAAACCCTGTACAACTCCCGTTCTTAAGCCATTACAGCCACTGCAGCAGTGCTAACTACCTGCCCTTGGCCTGAGGGGCTGAGCAAACTCCTGACAGCAGAAGATTTTAGCTGGTTAAACCACACTCTTTTCTCTCTGCAGCCCGCACAGGGGGTCACACCATCAGCTCCTGCCCAGCTCTCTGTGTCCAGTGAATGCCCAGCCCTCTGTGTCCAGTGAATGCCCAGCCCTCCGTGCCCAGTGAATGTCCAGCCCTCTATGCCCAAAGAATGTCCAGCCCTCTGTGCCCAGTGAAGCACGGCCTGCTGTTGACACGGGAGCTGGTGGAGAGCTCACCAACAGCTTCCACCACAGCAGGATTAGGCTCTTTCTCCTTTTGACATATTTCAAAACATCCTTTTTTTTTTTTCTGTGCTAACTGCTCATAACAGTTGCCCCATCCAGGCATCAAATAAACACTGGCTTTTTCATCCTGGCATTGGTGTTATTGTAAAGGAAGTTTTCAGTCAAACAATAGCACTGAATAAAATCTTTTCTCCTACCGTTGTCATGTGACAATTTTTTTTTGCTTTAACCTGAATTTCTAACCCATTTTAAACCTGCCATTTTTTCACACATTAATGGCAAGACTTTTTTTTTCTTTTTCTTATTTCTCTACCTTTTTCCCCCCTTCAGTAGATGAACTTTAAATGCAATAGTGTGCTCATCCTAAGTGACCCTGCCTGCTGGGAGTAATTGTCTAGAGGAGAATAGAAGAATATAAGAGCTTTTGTGCAAGGGAATAGAGAAGACAGACTTTATTATGATTCAGAATCGTAAGCCTGCTCTCTTTTTTTTTTTTTCCTTTCTTTCCCTTTCTTCTTTTTTTTTTTTTTTTTTTTTTGGGGGGGGGGAGGTTCTAACAGCTGTTTCCCATCACAACCAGTGTTTGAAAGACACAGCAAAATTGAGTGTATCAGTATCACAATTAGTTTCACAGGCGGCTAATAACTTACTTGCCAGCCATGCCTGATTTAATCAGGACAGTCCTGATTTATGGTTGTTTGTCCCAGTGTCCGATTTTCTCTGCCAGTTCCAACACGAGGAGATGCATGCAGCCTGCTTCTGCACTCCGTCAGGGCCACCAGTTCACTACAGTGGGCTCGCTGCACTGGAGGGGAAAAAGGAGGAGGCAGCCGAAATGAGRAGTCTGGAGTCCTCGAACACAACCCAGGAAACATATTCTTCTTCCTCTGATAAACAGACTGGTGCAGGCGTGCCAGGCTGACTTGTAGGGGCTTGTACATTTATCAAGGCATCTCACAGTGGCCTGCTACCCCCCTCTTCCCTTGTGACCTGGAGGAACCTCCTGGGTTAGGTCAAGAGGTGATTTTAGCAGCACATTATCTCAAGCCTGCAAGGCCCTGAGCTGCTGAGAGTGAGTCTTCTGTCAATGGTGCCAAATTACGCGTGGCTCATTTTTGCAAAGTGATCTACTGCTGCTGCTCATTGGGGACAGAGCTAAGACCATCCAACTCATTTTTCTTAGGACTGCAAGCTGGTCTGGAGGAAGTCCCAGCAGCAAGAGCCCGGCTCATGCCTTTCTCACTCAGCAACTCTACTCCTCAGAGCTGAAAAAAATGTCCATGAGAAGCCATTTAATGGATCAGTTGTAGCACTTAAAAGATGAGATTTGAGGCAGTCTTGCCTGTGGCTACAAGAGGGTAGGAAAAAGAAAAGAAGAAAACAGGTTTGCAGCAGGCTTTTGGCTGAGCTGGCTGTACCACTGGTCTTACCACATAAAGGAAATAAGCAAATCTTTTCCTTAAAGAATATGGAAAAGTAAGCAATGCTCTGTTATAAAGAGGTATCTGAAATTACATTCATAGGGCTTTTCAGGATAGATTTCTCCACAGACACCTTCAAATTGCTCCAGAGCTCCCCTTCACATCTCTCCACAGACTCTCTGTACTSGGATGGTTACAAGACCAGAGCAGTGACCAAGCCTTCACCAAGCCATGCCGCCTGCTCTTTCATTTTCACCTTGGGCTCCCCAAAGTATAGCAACACAAAAGGTCTGTTTCTATTCACTACTTCTCTCTCATCTTTTGGTTTGGTTTGGTTGTGCCTCTATTTCTGAAAAGGAGAGAAGGCTGAGGCACAAACCCATAGCTGCGGTTTTTAGGTGCCACTACTGTAACAAAAACCCTCAGGGATGTCTAATCAGGAGAGCTGGAGCACGTTCATGTCARAGGGAGTCTGTGCACCGTGATTAAGAGTGTTTTCAACCCTCGAACAGAGGTTTTTTGCTTTAGTTTGAAAGAYTGTCACGGAAAATCCCTTGTGTCACCTGTTTTAAAAGATGTGCGTTACACTCCTATAGTTAGCTCTGAAATGTGAAAGACAAGATGGGCCTTGTCATCACCTTCTTAAGTCAGGGATCCAGAAATCTCAGTCCTCTGGTTTGAAAGTGGAGGTGTGGGCTGGGGTATCACACTGCCATGCACTGCTCATGACTGCCACAGTCCTGGTCCTTGCTCTAAGGAGCTTACTGCTTGGGTAGAAAGGCAACAATCCCGCTAGTTGAGGGGTTTAGGGCATTTGGCAATGCATGACAGAGACCACAGGTCTTGGTTAGTTGTTATCAGAAGCATAAGTTGCTAACGAGGGTACAAGAGAGGTTGCTGATTAAATTCCTAGAAGGCAAGACATGAGCAGAGGCCACAGTACACGTTTTTCACCAACTGGAAAAGTTGAACCTATCTTTGCAAGCCCTGATTGCCACAAGGAGTAACAATGGGGCGCCTCAGTTGTAGATTTCACTTAATTTTAAATAGAGTAAAAATGCAAATTTGTATTCAGGTTTTTTCACTGATTATAAGACATCTTGCACAATGCCTTTTACAGGAGATATTCACACTGCTTCACCTGGAACATTCCCATCCACCTGCCRGGTTTCCTACCAGCTATTTCTAGCTGGCCCTCCCTTTAGTACAGAGATGCTGACCTGCCCTACAGCAGGGACTATTCTTTCTATAAGGTCCATTATGGAGGGCTTAAGCTTTCCTCAGAGTCCTTCAGAGGGCACTCATGCTTCTCTTTGTTTCAAGCCAAAGGTGACTTGTGGCAGGCTGGAAAMCTTAACGAGGCAGAAGCCTCATTATTAGGTTTCACATTACTCATCTTATGTCCTAAAGAAGAACCTGGGTCTAACATGTCTGCACAAGCAGATATACAAGTTAATGSATTTGAGTGTGAGTATCTCCATCATCTTTCAGAAGGACACACTACTGTTTTCTCATCAAAGGTGGCAGAAAGTGGGACTGGAGCTGCAGGAACTCCAGTAAGAAATCTAAGCTTGGGATTCCTTCCTRCTGTTCTCTTTTCTCTCTCTGTTTACACAAAAGACAGACCACATTCAACGGTATCAGCGCAACCCAACCATGATACTCATTGAGCAGTTAACACACACGCAAACACAAAGAGAGAAAGAAAAAGAAAAAGTGGCAGTCTATCCATCTCACTTGGCATGTTTATATGTCCTTCTTAACCATAAAAAAGAAGCCTGTTTACAAAGTGGAGTGTCGGTAACATTGTGTAAAGGAACACTTATCTGAGAAACTTTGATCTCCTTCTGAAGCACCATTACTCTGAGACTGAAGGGCTAATGGCTCTTTGGGTGGGAGAGAAAGTTTTTCAACAGGAAAAGAAGGAAGTTTATTGTGCTATCTAGTGGACAMATTTAGAAAATCCTGCTCCTTGGAAATAAGTCGTGGCTATATCACCAGCAGCATTATCCCACATTGCACAGGGAGGGAAAATGGAAGCGGGGGAGAAAAAACAAGACATGGAGGCCTCCTGTAATGGGATATCGGGGAAGTTGTTACTCTAGGGCAGGCCTGCTATCTCACTCATTTAAGTAATGGACATATTAATGGAGCTRAGACCTAAACCAGACACATAGCCCTGCCTATTGGAGCAAACGTTTTCCATTTACAGACTCCGGGACACATTTTACCATGCTGATTCACATATTTAGGTCCTGCTTGGGTGAGTAATCATATTGGCTTTGAGAGCGCAAGCAGAACACTGGCCTCAAAAAGAGGAGTGAAAACCACTGCCAGGAGAGTGATGGAGTTGGATCCTAAAACATCTAATTAGATACCACTAAAATTAAAAACACTATTTTTTTTCTAAAAAGGATTGAGAATTTCTGGGGTGCAAAAAGGTTGAAATATATACATAGGACTCAGGTTGATTCAGTTTCAGATACGTCTGAAATCCCATAGGAACAACATCATTCACCCTACTGCCTTCACAAAAATAGCATAAAATCTTGCCCAATCCTTTTTTTTCTTCCTCATTTCAAGTTTTCCAGGTCTTCCTTAAAATGCTGAGCTTCACTTGATGCTTCACTGCAGWCAGAGATCTGAGTATCTCTAATCTTTCCTGCAAGCACATTTCTCTAAAATGTTTGTTAAAATGCACTGTCAAATTGAAACTTAATAGCACAGACCTTCCTCACAAACAYAAATAGCACCTCCGGAGGCTCACACATCACTGCTCCTTGCTTGCATCTGTCCTGCTGCTCTCCATTTTATTTCTCCACGCTGCCGCTTGCACTTTTCAACTTCTTCTATCTGTCGCTGAGTCCTTCATTCAAAGACCACTGAAATCCTTGGGAGCCCATCCAATACCTGCTGCTGGCTTTGGGCCCCCCCACAGCAATTCTGCTCTGCCAGCACTGAGCACTTCCTTCAAGGCGCTGAACAAACCTATTAACTAATCTCGTTAAAAATACTCCTTCACTAGCCGGCCTTTAAACAGCGGCAGCTATTGTATAAACGTGTATTTCTCTCACAAACGTTCCCGGGGAGACAATACAGAGATAGGCTGGAGCTGCCTTTTGCCAGTTGCTTGGCCTGTTGAAACAATTAGCTTGAAAGACAGACTTTAAAAGATGAGGGGTTTGTGCCCGCAAAAGAAAAGCAGCAGCTTCAAAAGAGTGTGATTTATTTGAAAGGGAGAAAAAAATAAAAGAAAGCAGAATAGTTGGGCTCATTGAGTTTCCATCCTGTAGTTTCCTTATTTTGCTAGGCTGTGAAAGACCACGGCCAGGCTCTATAGAGAATGCACATTTGAACCCAGTTTTACCAATGACTGATACAGCAGTCACAAAAGTTCAATTTATGTCTTTCTTTTCCCCAAAAAACAAGGTGCTCATAAGACACTGTATTTTTTGGTGGGAGTCAAATAAAACAACTGTTATTGCAGGGTTTTTAAAATAGATAATACCCCATTTGGAAACCAAGATGAAGTACCCTTCTATCTGGCATAGCCTTGAAACATTTACAGAAAGCCTTTTAATGGAGATTTAGTGCATGTATAATAATAACACAGAATTTGATACCCTCTAGGAAAAAACTGCCTGGTGCTCCCTTAACAACCACAATTACTGCACAACTTGTTATATCTAAAGTTAATAAACCAGAATTAAGGTTGTGAATAAACTTTATTAAGCAGCAGGAACCTGTCTTCTCCCCCTTGTGACTGTCCCACAGGCACCAAAGACCCTACGTTTGTCCTCTGGTTTACCTTTCCTGGGGCGAGTTTACCTTTCTAGACCTGAAAGATCTGGCAGTGACTAAGACATACTGGGACTGAGGAAAAAAAACCACTGAA
>NW_026623301.1:1678259-1696446 GCF_030028575.1 Malurus melanocephalus | reverse complement strand
GGGCGGCGCACGGAGCGGCGCGGGTGACACCGTGTGGCCGCCACCGGGACTGTCCCCGCCGCTCCCGCCCGGCCCGCGGGGTCGTGAGGTGGCGGCCGAGGAGACACTGCCTGTGCCGCCCCCAGGCCGCCCCTGCTGGCACAGCCACACCGGGCTCTCCACACGGCGGGAGAGCAGCCCGCCTCTTCCCCTCGGCAGTTAAATGACAGTGGCAGACGGAACTCGCCTTAAACYAACTCTGCGAGCAGCCGGGACACGGCTGCCTTTGCGCTCCATTTTAGGCGGCTGCGGGCAGGGGGCCCGGGTGGAGATTTGCTGCTTTTCCCCCAGGGAGGCCGGGGAGCGGGGAGGGGTTATCCTTGCTCAGCCCTGGCTCCTCACAGCAGCCGGGTTTGGACCCAAAGTGCCGGAGGAAGGAAGGAGAGGAGCGCAGCGTGCTCCACCCGTGCCCGCGCAGTTCTGGGTCAGACATTCTCGCGGGGAAATGGCTTTATTTAGACAGAGKAGGTGGTGATGAGATATCGTGTGCTGGGCCAGCAGAATTACAATGCATGTGGTTTGGGCCTTTGTGAGTCTGTCCTCAATTATTTTTGTTTGTTTTGGTGCTTCCCCAAGCCTTTCAGATAGAGTGTCTTCAGTCATGTTTTTGTTCTTCCAGGAACAGGCACGAGAATCCAAACTCCAGGCCTCGTCTGACAGCACATCCCTGTGCCAAAAAGGACAGAGGAGTTGTAATTACTGTCAGAAATGAGCTTTCAACAGGGCCCTGCGAGAAGAGACAGTGAAGAAAAAAACAATCCTTCCTTTCCTTGGCCCCCAAAATGCCTGCAAACTTTGACCTGCTGACAGAGGAAGGTCAGTGGTGGAAAGGGCGTGCTGTGGAGTCATGACCTCTGCTAATGGACCTCCTGCTTGTGAAGCTGTTCAGTACTGCCACCTGCTCTCCCCAGAGGTATTAAATAAAATACTTAGAAGTTTTGTGATGTACCAGCTCTCACAGGTAGGAAAAAAAGATTAGATGCTTCGTGCTCCTCAGGATACTGAGGAAATTAAATGTAAGGTATATAAACATTTCGTGCATAATGGCAAATCTCCCAATTAGCCTTTGCCACCTGTTAAACACCATGGGAAAATCTGAGGTTACTGAACATAGATTTCTATCACTATTTTACATGCTGTAGGATTTCCAGAATATCTTTGTGCGCTGAAAGACATTACATATGAGTTGGAGAAGATTGTCATGTTGGTRGTCAAGAGCATAGAATCACAGGAGGGTTTGGAATGGGACCTTACAGATCACCTCGTTCCAACTCCCCTGCCATTTGGAGGGACACCTTCCACTAGGCCAGGTTCCTCAGARCCCCATCCAACCTGGCCCTGAATACTTCCAGGGATGGGACATCCACAACTTCTCTGGACAGCCCATTCCAATTCCTCACCATCCACAAAGTAAAGAATTTCTTCCAAATATCTAATCTAAACATCCCTTTTTCAGTTTAAAGCCATTCCCCCTTGTCCTGTCATTGCCCTTGTAAAAAAATGCCACTCCACTTGTCTTGTAGGCCCTCCTTAGGTACTGGAAGGTTGTTGTAGGGTGTYCCCAGAGCCTAGCTTCTAAAATGAYACTAGAAACGGATGTTTAGGCAACTTTATCACACCCTTGTACCAACCTTTCTTCCTCATAACCTCTGTTAAATACAGACATTCAAGAAATCTGGGATCTTTTAAGCATCTCCAGCACACAGCTGAAAAAAACATGTGGAAGATCACCAAGAATCCATGCATTTGAATTAGGACAAAGGCATTTGAATCATGCTCCAAGACTTTAACATGAATTTTGCCTGCAATGGAAAGTCTTCTCCATAGGTTTATGTCCTGTTGCCAAAATCCCTAAACTGACCTTATTAATTTCATGGACGCAGTGTACACAGTTCCTGGCCATCAAAATCTCATCTCAAGAGGTAGACCCCAGAAGACTGTCCACCTCCAGCTGTAACCAGGTCAAACAGAGCACCCACTGTCCATCCAAATGCAGCCAAAATGGCCAGAGTGTTGCCTGACTAATTTTAAAGAGAGAAAGGAAATTGCTTGCACTCCATCACTCCCCCATAATGTATGTTGAAATTGGAAACAAGGTCACAAAATAGAAAAGTAATGAAGAGTATTTATAGGCATGGCTTTTCAGAGCAGAGCCCTTTTATTGAGACCCACTGTCTAGGTGTATGAAGGAAAAACCATTTCATCTTTGGATCAGTGTAGAGAAACTATCAAAGTATCTTCTTCAGAAACATAATATGATGCCAAATAATCCAATGTTATAATAAAAGAAGACCAGTATAAGAACTTACATTAGTTTAATCTGAGTTCTCTAACYGGTGACTGCTCTACTGAGTGGCACAACAGCGAATTACTCCAGTTTGTGCCATGATATGAAAGGAGAAGAAAGTGTCAGCATCTAAAAGTACCACAGAGCCATTGATTTTTGCACTGGTGTGTGTGGATCCATCAGGAGCACATCTTTCTATTCTGTGTGTTCTGCAGCACTCTGGTAACTCAGGTTTTKGGCTTCTTGCAGGACTCCAGTTCTGCTGGACAAGCACCTGGAGCTGGTGCTGGTGGTACCCCTGCCATGGGACTTCTTTGCTCCCTTTTTCGACCCCACTGACACTGACTCTGTGCCAGACTGGTCTACTTTGATGTTTTCCTGGGTAGAGAGATGAGTGTGGCCAGCTGGAGGAAGACAATAATATTGTCCATTCATTTTTATCTGTCAAAGCAGAAACCTCAGAGATATGATTGTCCCAGCTCATCAGAGAGAGATTGATGAAGGCCAGTACTACAAACACTGGTGTAGTGTCAGCACTCAACAGCTTTGATATTGCAGACAGTATGTCTGTTACTGATGTTACTGATCAATCATGATATCACGATGAATTGTGATATTAGTACCTCATCTCYTCCATGTTAGTCTCCATTTCAATGGCAAATGTGGGGTAAAAGGCACTGAATGCAGGGGTCACACAAGTGGGTTTTTTGAGCTCACCTGGAAGGTCTCAGAGGAATTGGCTGAGGGCCTGGAGGTCAGTGTCTTCAGAGGGCTGGAGCAACCCTTTCAGGTCAGTAATTGATCTTCTCCTAACTCTTAACCTGCCTGAATTTATCTTCTGAGTTTGAAATAATGTCATTGCACATGAGAGCTTTCAGGCAGTCTGAATAGTGAAATCATCCCCCTATTGACAGATTTGTGGTGAAGGAACTCCTTGATATTTGCTCTTTCCTTCCATCTGTGTCTCAACACAGACAGTTGACAATGTCCAAAGTTGTCTCTATGTAGCTGGATCACTAAATGGTTCACACTGCTCTTCCAATCCATGGCTATGAAACATCTGGAAAGGAGGAGGCTGCCTATCTAAGCATGGGAAGGGAGTTTCAGGTTAGTAAAATCAGAACCTAGAAAACCAAAGTGGAAAAACTGTTACAGAACAAGGACCTTTCCAGAAGCCTTCCAAGTCTGGACTTTACTCCCCTTTCTAAAGAGCTGTGATATCTCCACTGCCAATCCCAAATGTACACCATGGACATCGGATCATAAAGGAGATCTTACTCCTTACTAAGGAGCTTACCAAGCTAAGTAAGCCCCTCAGCTACTGAGATCTGCGTCAGTGAAAACCAGAATACTGACTCTGGCTGAAGACTTACTGGATCCCAGCTCAGACAGCAGGACTACCAACACACAGTTTGCAACCCTTAGTATTCTGCACTGATTTGAGCTTTCCTTGCAAATTCAAATGCCATGTATTGACACATTCCAAAAGTGTCAAAAACATGAACAATCATGCCTCAGGAAKGACAGGTTACATGCACTGTGTTTGTCAGATACAAATGAAACCATTATTCTTCATACAGCCACTGCCTTGTGAAGTTAGGTCCAGCTTAGAATTTATCAGGATATAAAGGCAGCCCTAGTTCTATGGCTGAGAAAAGTTTTACCAGTTCTTCTCCCTCATCTGAGCATTTGGTTTCATGAACTTAAACATGCCAGCAGAAAAAAAAATAGTCCTTTGTTGGATTGACAGTTAGGCCCTGACTTAAAACCATAACCTTGAKTGTGTTCAAAGCTGAAAATCCAATCTGTTTGACATTTTGTCCTTTAACACATGCTGTCATAATCCCAAATTAAAGGCTGCCCTTATATTGTACCGAGCTAAATCACACACATTTTGGAAACTTTGACATGTAAAGGAAGCATAGTGCTACATAAAGATGGTGTCAGACTAAATTTTCAGSCTCCTTTGTTGGTGTTTCAGATTTTTCTCAGACCTTCAAGGTTACATACATTTCATGGTCTAATTTCTGTTATTCCCTAAGGCACTGGTGCATATTTACCCACTAACAATAATAATTYCTTTGAAACATAATAATTTATAATAGGTATATTATGATCCTTTCAGATTTATTGTGATCTGATCACTAGGCACGTATTTAGGAAATATAAAATCCTTTCAAGACTTTTACCTTGAGACAGGCTAAGAATGCACAATGCACAAACACACATTCATAACAGTTCCCAGTTTGGTAAGATGAGCCGTTCTCCAAAGCCATATGTAAAAAAAGGTTAACTGAACATTAGCCACTTTTCATACCTTAATTGCACCGCTTGCTTAAAAGAGAAGAGTTTGTAGAAATGTTTTTGTAAATCAGAGGCATGTTCAAACTGCAGAYACAGAGAAATGGAAAAAGTCGTATTTGGCTGGATTGTCACTTTGGTATGATTTGATGACTACAATTTAAGTCATAATCTAAATACAACTCAAATAAAGATGTTTTCTCTCCATTGATGGCCAAACTTCAGGAGTTTTACCTCACATAAAGAAGACTGTCTAATCACTGTATCCTGTATCAAACCCACTTTTTAGYAGTTTGATTGTTTTTCCTGTGAGTTCAGTGAACTCTCAAGCAGCTCCAGCCCCTGTCCAGTGGAGCTGTATTAACAGAACAAAGCCCTGACACACAACACCATTTTTGCTCAGAAGAGATTTTCTGTAGTAGTGCTACTCCAGCCTGAATRTTCCCTGTTCCTGCTAAGGGATTGATGATGATAAATAAGTAACTACTATGTAGGGCAAGTAAGTGATAGAAGTTGAAAAATCTAGTAAAATGATAATATGCAGTTTGATGTGGTGTATAGCTTTATTCAGTTATTTCATATCATGGGATACAAACTTGATTCTTCAGTGGAGGAACTTGAGCTGTAACTAGTGTGAAGCAGAGAAACTTTGTGACTGCAACGAGTGTGCTTATTACTGCTAATAAAATATGTGCTCCCAACATTTCCTTAGTGAAAGAACCTCTTCCACCAACATCTCATAATTAAGCAATACTCATATTGTGTCACTACCTTTTTTTAAACTTCCACTTGCAAATATCTGCCAGGATGTCTGGCAGACACATTATTTTTTGAACATAAATTCCTAATTGTAATGACTACAAGCTAAAGCATGAAAGCATGAACACTTAAGATTCTGGTGCCCGCAGACAAGTAAAATAAACCCAAGTCTTTACAATTTTAAAACCAGTTCTGTAATGTCTTCCTTATCATCTTCATTCAAATCATTCTTTTAAAATTATTCTTTGAAAACATATCTAGACAGTAGATTATTTTTGTTTGATACTCACCAGGGAAAAAAGGAAAAAACCTGACAGGCTACAAAGCAGGCATTTCTTATGAAACCAGACTATTCTTTTGCTGGTATTGCCTTTATGTAGTGAAGGTTAAACCAGAGAGAAGGGTGAAGGTGGTTCTTTAACCAAAAAACATATTCAGTGGTTTGATTTTGTATTCATACAAATAGATACATTTATACTTTTTATATATTTATATAAAAGGTATTTGTACTTTTTTCCCTATTCAAGCCATACTCTGTAACATAGAAGAAAATCCTGAAACAAAAATTCCTTTTTGAAAGCACCCCACCAGTCTCACCATCCCACACTTCCTTATSGATTGAGCTGTCCTTGGTGGGTTCATCCCTGGCATCCCATACTCATCCAGGAGAATTAAGCATCTTAGAGAGGGACTTGATAAGTTTTGGTGCTATTCAAAGTTCTCTGGTGCTTTTCAGGGCTATACTAAGTGTTGCAGGGACAGAGGGCTATGAAGAAAACAGTGGAAGAAGAAAAGGCAGAGGACAAGCCATTGGATTAGGTGGAGGAAAAATTGGGAAAAAAGGACTGCTCTACAACCCTCAGCCCTGCTCCAACTCTGGTTATCTAGATTTCAGATGTAGACATGGTTATGGGTACCTCAGCTGTGCATATCCATTTTGAAGTATTTATTAGTGTCTTAAATAAATAAACTGTATGTCAGGTAAAGGCTCTTTCTATAGTGGTATCTGATCAGCCTAAAGCAAAAAAAATTACTCCTCTTGATATCAGTGAGAGTTTTTTCCTGGTTTTCCTTTTTTTTTCCCCAGTGGGCAGTAATAGGGACCTCATTAAACTCTAATCAAAGTCCATGGAAACTTAGACGGACTTTGGGTAAAACCTTCAGATAGACGGTTATACACAAAACAGGGTTTTTTTTGCTGTGGTTTGAACTTCCATTATAGACAAGTACTTCCAGGCTAAACACATACACAAATGTCCTCCCCTCCTCCTTCTTCTGCAGCCCTGCAGGATAGGGCATAGCCTAACCTTACTCCAATTTCTCTGTTTTCAACTGCTGAGGGACAGTGAACAGATCAGGAAGCCTGTTGTTCCAAATCTGAAATTCCAAGWGCATTACTTGTTCAAATTAAGCCATGTGATACTGTTTTAGTTCATTGATTTGACAACTGTGACATTTAAAACAATGTTTCTGATACAGAAACTGCTGGAAAAGCAAATGAAAAATGTCCCAAAAGCAAACCGTTGTGGAAAGTAAGCACAGCTGGACCTTAATTCTTTAATAAATTGGAATGACTATTCCCAGAACAAATTCTTAGTATTTAGCTGTATTTTTAAATTGCAAGACTTGTGAATTTGCATGACACCTGGAAAACATACCATCCTCACTCTCCCCACAAACTGAGTATTTCAGGAAATTTTCTTGTCTATACAAAAGAAAAGCCTCTAAATTCAAGTATGATTATCCCTAATTTTTAGGTATAAAGTTTAAAGCTACAATACACTGAACTTTGAAATAATTTAAGCATCTAATGGTACAAATATTTGTTTACTGAGATGTTCAAAACTACAAAAGCTGATTAAAGCACACGAAAAGTATGTAGGTCTGTCACTTGAGACTAAACAAGTGAACATGGTAGTGCTGGGTCAACAATTCGACACATTGATCTTAGAGGATAGATCTTTTCCAACCTCAGCAATTTCACAATTGCACAAAAGTGTGTCTTAAAATGTTGTTACCTGCTTGTACCTCTATTTTCTGCCTTTCCATCTCCTGTCTCCTCTTGTCCCATTGTCTCCACTRCCAGACTTTTTTTCCTTTCTTTCCTCCAAATGTCAGACTAAAAACACTTCTGCTTTCCCCACCTAGKTCTCAGCACGGTGACCATACCTTTGCCTTGATTCCCAAGACAATTAAAAACACAGTCAGGGAGGGATATTGCTGCACAGCTTGATCAGGTAAGCAACAATGCTTTAGTGTACCTGTAAGATGCAAAGGCACTGTAAAAATAAAGAGGAGGGGAAAAAGTGTTGTTTTCATTCCTCCCAAATGAAGTAAGAGGTTGTCATGGGAGCTCAGTTTCCACACTCTSTCCCTACCCAATTTGTTGGCCAGTCTGTTCTTCCTTTCCCACTCATCCGTGAGGAGTTGAAAAGGGCAGAACCAAAAGCAGCACGAAATGGGAGTGAGGCTTGTAAAGACAATGAAACAAAATGAATAGACATAAGTAAAATAATCCTAAAACAATGACAGCTCTCTTTATTGTAAAAACCGAGATGATAAAAYGGATAGTAAAACTTTTAATCGCCTCTTTACCGCAGTGCAAGACTGCTGCTGTCAGAGTCCTGCAGTCAAGCTGTGGCCASACTGAGCAGGTTTTTTAGAGTTTCATTCTTCATCTGCAGATTTCAGGAATGAAAGGATTGTTCCTAAGAGAGGAAGTTAAAATTTAAATTGCCCAATTTCTTCCTTAGGCTGGCATAAATCAAAAGTATCAATTGAGTTARGCTGGTTGGGAAGAGATGAAAATCTGGTCTGCAATCTTTAAAAGAAAATGCATTTCTATTGTACATTATTGGAAAATTAATTTTTGCTGCCTCTATAAGACAACCATAAGAAAGGAAGGGAAAATAAAATGTTCAAAGTACTGTACTATGTCCCATGGACTCTTTTTGGAGTACCAGTCAGTTGTCAGTTCTAAAACAAGATCCTCCAAGGCTGCAAAGTACTTCAGCTTTGCAGGAATCCCGAACTTGTAGCCAGAAGCCCAGGGTCTCAACAACTGACCAGGAAAAAAAGGCAGACTTCCACCACAAATCTGTCAAACTTGAAACATTTCCATGAAGCATTTCAAGTTAAACTAATCGTGTCTTTTTGAGTTTTGTCCTGGCTCTACTCAGGGGGCCTGTTGTGCCAGAAGGTTTCTGTAAGAGAAGAACAGGAAAGCCTGAATCAAAACCATCCAATTTTAGATAAAGATGATCTGCAAAGTCTTGTCAGAGTCTGGCCCGAGGGGTGTTCCAGCTCTTCATTTACCATTTATAATTTTTCCTCTACATTTATTTCAAAACCACAATCTTCTCTTTTAGTCTTGGACTCATTTCATTAACTGAAAGCCGTCTGCCACTCCTGATGACTGACTGATGAAGTCTGCTTCTATTTCTAAAATAAAGCCAAGAGTAGATAGACTACAGCATGCCTGAGCCAGGCTAATATACGAGGGATGCTTGAATGAGAGGGATGGTTGCCGTAGAGAAGGGACAATCAGATGTTTAGCCTCTGTGTTTCTTCTTCTTCTGTTTGTTCTGTGATTTAGGACAGACCACTCTGCCCCTTACCAATAAGAGAGTAACAAAATTACCACTCTTCCTGCTGTTTTGCTGCTTTATGGCACAGGAAGGGGGGAAAGAGGAGAATGTATTTGTTTTGAGTGTCCATCTACCCTATAGATCTTGGAACCCATACCCCGTGTTGTGCCTGCTGCTACATCCCAGGAATAGCCCTCCTGGGAGAACAGGGGGTTCCTGGCTGCTGCTGTATGTCTGACAAAGTTGGTAGGCAAACTAAGATGGATTTGAAACTTCTTGTAGCACAGGAGGGAAAATGATTAAAACRAATTGGCACCAGGATGGCTAATGGTGCTGGTACGATCATTGGCAATAGCAGCTSTAATAGAGTCAGCCTTGGAGCGAGCCACAGAGTGGTGATGTTACTTTATTCTTTGTAATGATCATTATTAACTAATATTTGTCTGCTGAATGCCCACAGGTCTTTGTCAAGGATCAGGCCCCCACTATGGCTGGCCCTGAATACAACCTAATAAAAAGCTGCCATCCTCTGGAGCCTGAAATTGAAGCACAAGTCAAAAGACAATAAGTGAATTCTGCAAAGAAACAGGTGGGACCCCAGGGTAACAACGAGACAAATGTGTGATGACATGGCCTGAAAGTGGCCAAACAGTTACATGCAAGAGAATGAGAAATGCTGCTATTTCTGTTAATTTGAAGAGTGTCTCCAACAGTCTATCTAAGTTAAAGTTGCTAGCTCTTTTGATGCCTGTTCAGAGTTGAAGTCCRCCTCCTGGTAAGCAGCTGTCAGGAAAGCAGGGAAGAGGTAGCCTCTCTCTCAAGGTGACATGAAGTGAATATGGGAGCAGCAATGTTGATACCTAAGGCTAATTCTCTGCACATAGTCCATTTGAACTGCATCTTCCAGCAGCCAAACCGGACTTCCCAGGCAGCTAATAAAAGGGATTTGTCTTCTGTACAAACTGGCTGCTGCCAAATGGCCACTGCAGAGCGAGCAGCCGGTCTTTCCCCAGGCTCGCACTCTTCAGAAAATAATGATGGCTTTGCTGTCTCTGCTGACCAGCTCTGCACTGAAATGGGAAAGGTTCCATACATGTAATAGGAGCTCAGAGACCATGGTAATGAGTATGGTGTAAAAAATGATAGATAGGTGGATGGACAGATACCTCTTTATCATTTTTCCGAGCCATCCAATTTCCCCAGGCACAGAGTACACCCCGGAGATTTGGGTTTAAGGCAGAGAAGCTTTACACGGTGGATTGAGTGTTGTGTAAATATGTAAATAAAGAATAGCTCTTTAATTTTTTATGAGGAGTGCATTTTAAAGCCCTGCTTTGGTCTTCTTACTCGGGCAAAATTGCCACCTAACAAAATGGCAGTCATACCTGAACAAACATAACTATGTTCTGCACATAAAACACCGGTATTAAAAATTAACTAATGAAAAAATATTTGGATAATATTAAGAAAAGAAAAAAGCTTCTSCATCAGACAGAAGCTTCCTGGGGTATGAAGTGCATTTGGCTATCAAGATGCTCTTTGTAGGCCACATGCTGCTTGCTGACATGCTTGAATCCTAAATAAACAGACTTTAYACAGGGAAGCTAACAGGGTTCAGGGGCAAGTGGAGTGTCACAGCCACCCTACTGCCATGTGTGATGTGTCTGGAGGCAGTCTGTGCACAGCAGCGTGTACTGGTGGCACCGTACAGGACTGAGCTGTTCAGCAGCAAGAATGGCACCTGAGCACCCAGAAGATGCTGGGCCCTCAGAATGCTTCCTGCAGGACTGTGAAGAAAGCCTGTGATGGGATTTAAGCACACAAACTCCCAAACTGGGAGCTGGCAGAGGGAAGTGGAAGGCTAATCAGTGCCCTCTGGCACTGTCTGAGCTGGCTGTAGGGTGCTGGGTCCCAGGCAGGCACATCTGCACCCCGTGTCTCAAACAGACAGCCTGTGCCTCAGCATTCCAGCTCAGGGACCTCTGATGTGACCCCAGTTTTTGTGGTTTCCTCTGTCCCCACACAAACCTTCTGTTGGTGCTGCAGAAAGAAGGCCTGCACAGCTCAGTTCCCAGCTTGCAGAGGAACTGGCATGCTCTGCTGCCTGCGTTCCCCTATCCTGTCTGCCCTTACACACTGAAACCAGGAAGGGAGAGGAAGGGAGCATCCTCAAGTATTGCAAGTGTTTTACATCGAGAGTGGCTAAGGCAAAGCAATGTGTGTGTCTGGGAACAATCCTGAGATGGCAGGAGCACAGACAACACGGTCCACTCATAATTACTCTATTCCCTGTCCAGGTTCTCCATCAAGATGTGAAAGGTTTCAGAAATTGATCACCATCATTCAAAGAAAAAAAAAAAATTCAGAGTTCTGGTTCTGCTTGCATGTAAGAAAAAATCTTAGAACTGTTTTCCTGCAAGAAGTCAGTGTAAGTGTAAACATGATCCATGAGAAGAGACTCTCTGCCATCAAAACCATCCTTGCTTTGTTCATACCACCAAAGACAGTGTTCTGCCTAACTAAAGGTCACAAAACAGCAGAAATTTGAATGCTTCTATCAATGCTTCTAGCAATGCAGGAGATTTCACATGAAGCCTGTGATCCATCCAGTAAACGTATCTGTATACATTCATATGTACGGATATTTATATACAGACACATACAATGAAGGAGGAAATACTCCCTTTAATAGCATGACCTTGTTGTTTTGTATCACTGTTTAAGAAAAGGATTTTTAATGAAGCCAGCAGAAGTGCAGCAGTGTTTGTTAAGGCAGCAGAAACAYCCATTCCTCCTTTTTTCAGCCGAACTGAAATCCTCACATACATCCACACTCTTGCAGTGTTTAGGTGTAAATAACACCCGGTGTGTACAAAGCTCCCCCTTTCATATTCATTACTGTCATAGCTTTGAAAGGAAAAAAGCAGAGGTCATTTATTAGAGGTTACTTTTCATGCAAAACACCCTGTGGTTGCTGTCATTCAGAACTACTTAGTCTACGCCCTCAGTCATCTATTAGCAGGGCTTCAGGTCATAACCTTTAGTGGCATTTGGAATCCCAGAACCTCTGATTAGTGCAGGATTTACATATCCCTCAGTAAAAAATGCTCAGCTATAGAAATGCATGAAGTGTTGTAAATTTGTTTGGCCTTTTGTCTAGAATTCATATGAACTCTGCATTCAAAGTAGGGTGCATTAAACTATATTTGTTTATCGTGTTTTAGCTCCTCTGTTAATGTGGCATCCGTTAACCCATTAAAGACAAACTGTCCTTTCAAAATGGACTCGTAATTGAGCACAAAGAGGAGGTGGACGCCAGTGMAATTAATAGATTCGCACAAGCCAACTGTTGGTGCTTCTTTAGGCCTGTTCTGTTTTTCTCAGAGAAGTAGCCATGCCTATAAGAAGTTTGATTTAACGGTCTTTGCTGGGATCTGTATCATGAAATTTTACTGGAAGGTGTGAAAATACTACTGAGTTGCTGCGTTGGCAGATGGTAGCAAGGTGTAACCAATCACACATTTTTTGAGTTTCAGTAGCATAGGAACATCATTCATTTGCAATATAGGTTCAATACATGTTGGGGTTTTTTGTWGCTAGAATTTAGAAAGAAAGCCAAATTACACTGTTCTTCTAACAGAAATGTCATTAACAAGCATTAGCATGACTAATTGGCTGGTTTAGCTCAGCAGAGAGGATTTGTCAAACAATACTAAGCCCGTTTCCCAGATACTTGAGTACTTGGTGTGCTCTTTCACATTCTCACATATTTCAAGGAAAACACTTTRAAAGGGTATAACATTCATGGCACATGGCTGGAATCAGTCATCTGTGCATTTGAGAGGACCTCAGCTGAGCTGAAGTTCTCTAAGTCATACACAGTGAGAGACTATCTATGTTTTATTCAGGCTGGTTATGGCTCTCTTGCCTGGATGTGAATTTTAATAGTGATAGTAAAAGTAGTACCCTGTGCAGTAGGGGCTTCTCTGTATCATCATAGAGCTTCACCTGGATATTCCAGCCTTTGAGTCAAAYGAAATTCCAGCCAGAAGATCATTTAGCCTGTGGTCTTCCTCCTGAGAAAGTTAATCCGGRTGTCAGTGAGGGCCAGTGAGAGCACAGCAACCAGAATGCTTGACAGGAGTATTTTTCACATCTACTTATGACTTTGTGTGATTATGTGTCCTCTCTAAGTAAAGCTGGARATACTTTCACCCTAAATTTACCAAAATAAATATTACTTATCAATATTATTAATACCTCCTTACACCAAATGAGTATATGACCATGCATACAGGCTGGTGGACATCTCTGGCCCCCAGTTCCTTTCAATTTACAATCTGATTGAGACATGGCACAAGTCAGTCTCAAAATTCATTGTTGAAAGAGCAACCTCCACTGCTTCTCTGCCAAATCCATCCTTATTTCTGCATGCGTTGGTGTTTCATACACTCAGATTGAGAGGAACTCCTTGATGTCCTGCAAATATCAATGAGAGAGACKGTCTGAAGAGGTGCTTCCTGAATGGATGGAGCTCCAGCAGAGTGATCCATGGTCAGCAGAGAGACCATCACCTCTGCATGTCTATCCCATGTCAACATCCACATGACTGTCCAGTTCTTTGGCTTGCCTGCAACAAGTTGAGAAGGTCAGAATGGCCTGGCCTCTGAGCATGAAACTTGACTTTTGATGTCATGGCTGYGCATAGCTTCATTCAGAGGCTGCATTTTTGGAGAAGTGAGGTCAGGTATTTAAATGTATCTCCTGGTTTAAATTAAACTTAGTGATAAGAGGCAGAGAGACTCCTCATTTGGGTGATTCATTGCAATGGCTTGGAACCAGCAGAAGGACACAATCTCGCCTTTAAATGGGCAGCAATGGGGAAAAAAAGACTGTGAACCTGTGAGCTGCATCTTGGGTGATAGCAAACTTGACGTTTTCAATTCAGGAAAGTATTTCAAGGCCCACAGGCTGAAACTGAGAGCACAGACCTAGACATAGCTCAAGAAGAAAACCTGGCCCTTTGTCTCTTTTTTACCACAGAGAAACAATAGCTTTTCAATTGTAACAGGCATCAAAAGGTCTATCTGTGACAGGAAAAAGGCTAAAATACTTACCTAGAAAATGTCATTTTCCTGCAGCATCAGGTTCTGGCATGGGTATTTTCACTGATCAGGCTTCGTAACCCCTCCAGGTTACCAAATTMTTCAGGGTGGAGTCATATGTGCCCATCTTATTTTACCTTTCATATTTCCAAGCAGAAGAAGAGGAAAGACAGAGAGCAATTTTCCATTCKGCAGGATCAGCAAAGAGAATGACACAGAGCCAACAATCACATGAGCTTAGGAGCATTTCCTATGGGATTGTGAGATGAAGAATTATCAACCCCAGGACCAACTGAAAATAACATCAAGGGTCCAGCCATGTCTTCCACTCATTTTTTGAAAGCCTGAAATGTTACTGATTCTCCAGCACTGTACTCAGAAGCTGTAGGAGGAAGGACACTGCCAGGTGAACATGACATCTGATAYACCTGATCCACACTGAGAGAGCCTGAAATGCACAGGAAAACCTCTCTGCCACTCTTACCTGGATGTACCACTGCCCCAGTGAACATTAATAGCTAGAGTAACCAACACAGAAAAAAGTTCATTGGTAGGTGTCAAGTTTGTTCTGSAGGGACACACATGAGAGATGGTTTTCTGAGCTTTCATGTGACCTCAGAAAAAACCTCATCAGTCAGCCCCCAAAGACAAAAGAAGCTTCATGCATGGGACAGGGCTCACCACCCACAGAATAAGAGCCCTGGGGGACATATCAAGGGTAAGGAAGGATTCATAATGGGAAACAATGAAAAGTAATAGAGAATGGAAAGTAAGAASTATAAAAGACATGGAGAAATGGGATCAAAGCAGTAAAATCACATTGAAAGCRAACTTTCTCACATGGTCAGTTGAAAAGGACAGATGGCACATGGACACCCCTTAACTTATTACAGCTGCTTGTGAGCACAATGATGAAGGCAAGCCTACAGATACCTCTGAGCCTGATGACTTCCGCCTGCCTGTGGCATGCACGTTTATTCAAAGTGAGAATGGTTAAAGCAGCACTCTWAAACAGAGATTTTTCTGATGATATGAAGAAGGAAAACTAGAAATTTATTCCACAGTGATAGAAAAGGTACTTGCTCCAGCAMTTTGTAAGAGAATTTGCTTTCTTCTACTATTTAAGCAGTTAATCTTCATCAAAGCTTTCACACCAACTTTTAGATTGTTTAAAAACATKTCTCTAGCCCACCTTTAGCTAAGATGGAACACAAATATTTTGCTAAAATGCAATCCAAGGAAACCATCTGTTTACATGGAAGTCAGGGAATGCATTGTGGCCACCTTCAGTGAGAGAAGACTGAATTCCCTGTTGCATGGTTACAAACTGTATTTTTAAAAATGAGTGTAATTTAGAAATCATTCCATTAAGATAAATATCCTTTTTCCTCAAATAATTCTTCTATCCTTTGTTTTCCTCAAAACTTAGTTACATGAAGATACAATATTCAGGAAAATGTTTGAAATACTGCTAATGTTTAAACTGAATAAATTCAAGCGTTGATCTGTCCCTGCTACTGAACAGGAGGAGYTGCTGTTGAGGTCAGTGCTGAGAGGAGTTGTCACCAGATCCCTGCCATGTCCCATCAGTTACTCATGCACTTTTGATGTACCAGACACCCACTGTGGTTTAGTTAAATCAGATGGGTTTAGCTTCYGTTGGACTTTGAATGTGAATCACATATCCTCAACTAAATAAGGAAATAAATACAATTTYGGTCAACTCTACCACAAATGAAAGTTTTGTGTTTGTGTATGGAGATGCTTAATCTCCATACATGCCTACAATTTTAGTGGATTAATCCAATTGTCTGCCTTAGAGCTGCAGCACGTTTGCTGTGTTTAAGAACACTGTGACCTTCCCCTGCAATAGGAGACTGACTGCAAGAGAAGACACATCCATATGTTCTTCCCTCTGCTTCTCCCTCCTCTGTGCTCCCCCACACCCTGACACTTGCTCAGACATGAAGGCCTGATAATTTTCCCACTTCACAGGTTAACTCATTCCATTACTCCACCATTCTTCAAAACTCTCCATCCCTGCCCATGTCTGCAGTTCCTGTGCACTGTGGCACCTCCAAATATAACTCTCCTCTGTCTTAGGGGCTTGTGCACTGACCTTATCAACTTCCCTTGGAACCATAGCCATAAACAGCACTTTAAACACCAGATTTATTTAAAAATGAAGTGATCAGGAGAGCACCACACAACCAGAGCTCAGCGAGCATGCTTTTTCTCTCTGGCTTTCCCACTGACTGGCTATTAAGACTTCAGGCAAGTTACTGAGTTTCTCTGTGCTTAAGTTGAGTGCTCAAACATGTTTCTCTCTAAATTTCACAGTCTCAGAGACAAGGCCTGTTTTTTGCTCCAGATTTGTGAGGTGACTGGCACAGTAAGGCCCTGTTAGTAGCTGAGTCTGTAGCTATTATGGCAATACCACAAATGCTGTTAACATTTCACAATCAAATACTGCACTGTACGTGTATTTAGCACCTGACAGTCCAATAATGCAATGGGTCCTTGCCACATAGTCAAGGTTAAATTTCACTTAAAACAATAACACTAAAGAAACCATCTGAGTGTGGAAACTGCAGCAGACTTGAGATAGATTGCTCTGTGACATTTCCCTGGCTTGCACGAACATTTTCTGCCTTCCATCTGAGCTGCCAAGGCCTGACCTGTTTGCCATTCTAAGTGAAKGGGTGGTGGACTTAGGGTCACAGTGGCCACAGGGCTTTTTGTCAGGCCAGCACGTGGGCAGTGTGGGTGCTTCTGCCTGAAAAAGGTGCTGTTTGGAAATATCCTTATTCAGCAGCTGGCTGAGAGTGAAGCTGCAGCAGAACAGGCTGTAGCCAAGGTGAACAAATGAAAAMGCTGGGGGGAAGGAAATCACCATCTCCTAAATGACCCTGCACACTGTMCCCATCCAGGACTCTGCTGTCCCCTCCTGCACAGAGAAGGTTGCAGTAGCTATGCAAACATCTACTGACCTCACTRAAACACATGGCACAGATAAAGCAGGCCACAAGCACCAAAGGCATGATTTCCTAGACAGTCATATTTATAATTTGTAGGCATACACACACACTGTAGTGCAAAACTGGGACCTAAACAATTTGTGTGCATTGATTTTTGTACGAGACTCAAGCTATTCAGTTCACCTCTGACATCTCTTAGCAGATTTTTTTTTTWAACTATCATGTGACACAAAGTGAAAAATCCCTGTTGAGCTGCCTCTATCACAAGTCTTCACCTCAGTCTTCACCTCACTGAACTTTGCCAGTAAAGCATCCAGGAAATACAGTGATGCCATTTTTAGTCATTGTCTCATTTTCCAGCTGTTGGTAATGGACACACTGTACCGTAGCCTGTAATGATGAAACTGAAGGCAGACTCTCTGTGTTCTATAGGCCTCTGCTCTTTGGAATTGGTGACATCTATGCTAAAATAGGTATTTTTTGGCTACAATTGGAAAAATGCACCAAAGCTGAAACATATTTTACCTAAAAATGTGAGAAAGATTTTTAACAAATTACATAAACTGAATGGTGTATTTTTATGATTTTTAAATACCAGAGATTTATAAAGAAAAACAAAAAGACAGTTCTTTGTCTTTCTACATCGTAGGGGAAAATGGTTTGAAATGTTTTAGTTGTAGATGCTGCTCAGTGAAATATCTCCTAAAGTGGTCAGGTTGRGGATTTTTTTGGAGAGGAGAGGTGTGAACCCAGCAAATCCAGCCAGAGCAATGTATTTATATACTGTGTGTGAGCAAACCAGTGCTGCTGGCACTGACTCTGCCTGGTGAAGATTGACGAAAAGGCTGTAGCCTGGAGTATAGGGTGTTCCTCTTGTCTGTTCCTGGGAATCTCGTGCATGCCATTAATGACCATCTGAAGGCTTTTTTAGAAAGCCAAACAGCTGAGGTAGTGGGTGGCATTTAACAATCAGGCTGTGGCACAGGCCTGGCTTGAGATTCCAGAGACACGGGGAGGGGAGGAAGAGGGAGAGAGAGAGGGAGAGGGAGAGGGAGAGGTTCGGAGAGGAGAGGTTCGGAGAGGAGAGGAGAGGAGAGGAGAAGAGAAGAGAAGAGAAGAGAAGAGAAGAGA
>NW_026623301.1:1673232-1675732 GCF_030028575.1 Malurus melanocephalus | reverse complement strand
TGATTTCAAGAGAAGCTAAAAATTACCCGGTGTAAATGATGCAGAGGCTGATGCAGCTGAATTTATAAATTGGGTTGAAAAGTTTGACATGCTGAATTAGATTATACTATATAATGCATCACTAAGTAATTGATATGTACATTACGTGCAAAGAAAGCCTTGCTAACTCATGTGTAACTTTCTTTTTTTTTTTTTTTTTTTTTTTTTTTTTTTTGTGAAACTTGGCCACTGGCTCATTGTCAGTTGAACAAATTTCCAAAAGTAGATTTAGTCCCTTATGAGCTGAATAAAAATTTTGTAATATCCTGGTATTCTAAAAATAGAATACAGGATGAAGATGTATTTTTTTTTTTGGAGTAGAAAATACAGAGGAATGCATCAGAGCATTCAAAGCCTCTTTTGTGGCCTTTTTTCCATTTTTAGAAAAGTTACCCTTACATTTATTCGAGAAATTTAGAAGTCCAGATGAAAGAWGTGCAATACGAGCACCAACTGGAGAGGTCATCAGGAATTTAAGGGAATGGGGAATATGCCATTTCCTCAGCTAAAAGCAAACAATGTAACATGGATTTCTGTCTTCTGGGAGTACACCAGAATTTTTTTTTTTAAATCATGGCAGAAAGAAATTTCAGTTTTATACTGGCTGTTCAGTATATTTACAGTCTTCTACTGATGATCTGCATTTATTTTGAGAAGATGAGAGCATTTCCCTCTGCAATTACTAGCATATCTGCTCTGATCCAATGCTGATTGCAGCACAGGGCCTTAAATCTCTGTAATCTGTCTGAAATGTTATTAAATATTAGATTTCACTGTGATTTGTTTTCTTATCACTTTACTTGTAACTTTACTGCCATTCACCGCCAAGAGACCTTGAACTGGAGGCTACGGCTTTAATCTCAATTTGTTATATTAAAATGCAAAATTAAAGAAGAATGAAAAAAGTTGAATATTACCAAGGAATGTAATTGATAACATTGTGTCAGTTTTGAGTTTTAATATTATAAACTGAATTTTATTATACTCTACCCTAATAGTGACATATTTAACATTTTAAGACMGGATATAATAATTTTATGGGACAAAATGGGTATTGTTAGAAGGTTATACAGTAGTACTTTATCAAATCCTTGTATATTAAATACCAAAACACTATGATAAAATAATAGTAAGTCTCATTTCTCCTTGGAGAAGAAAATCTGTCTTTAACGTCCCATCTCTGGTTCAAGASCTCCTGGAGGTCTCTGGTCAGGAAGCATGGAGAGCTCATGCCACCAAAGSTCTCTGCACAGGGTTATGGACAGACAGCATTTACAGAGCTCTGGCAGCTTTCATTTAAAAGCGCAAAGCAGGGACATTTTTATATCCTGACAAATTCTGCTTTGCTTCCAGGAAATTCCAGTTTGGTAAGTGCCCAAAGGACTTATACCAAAGGGAACAGGCATGAGCATGCTTTCAAACAGTACAGGAGCAGCCAGGAATGGATGAATTTGTTTTTCTTGCCCTATTTGACCACTTCCCAAAGCAGATATTCTTCCATATCACCAGCCAGACTCAAACTTCCTTACATCCAAGTCCCTCTAATGCACTTCTGGCATGCTGCTGATTATGATGCTTGTTGATCTCATCACATTTTCTTTCCAGTCTTCTTTTTCCCTGACCTCCATCTACCTCCCWCTCAGCCCATCCATAAACTGTGGAGAACTTGGGTTATAAAGAAATAAGAAACATCTTGAAATCAAAACCTGTGTTTCAAGTGAGCTACAGTGTGGCAGGGTGTCACCATTAGTAACATCAGCACACATCTGTCATGGTAAAGAAAGGCAACTTTCTGAACTGGGAAAAGGGAATAATTCCCTCTTGCCAGGAGCCTRAAATTCAGACAATGTCCAAATCCAAACTATAACTAAAAATAAAAAAAAATTAAAAAAATAAATTGGTAGAAATATTAGATGTTATGACTGCAGTATGGCAGCAACAAATGACAGCTACTCTGGAGAGGAGATATAATAATATGTGAAGTACACATGTACAGAGAGTGGAACAGCACAGGACTTGCAGCCACAGAAATCTCCAGATCAGGATACTAACCCAACAGTTCCACTGTGCTTTGTCCGAACCACCTGAGCAATGTTCTTCCTTAACAGACTATCCTTAAAGTGTGTATAATAAAACGAGGCCACTGAGACTCATACACGGCTGGCTCTCTCCACTGATTTTAATTCACTAACTAGAAATGCTGCACAAGGTCAGTTTATTTCAAAAAATGTGTATTAGCAAAGGCTCAGATTGACCCTTCTTTCAGAAGAAAATGATAGGATTTCAAATTGGGATTTTGTATAGACTGGGAAAAGTGTTCACAGAAAAGAATGGTGACKGTGATTTTGTACAGACATGTATAAAGCCTTTGAAGTGTTGTGCCATGTTTTTGTTAGTTAAATAGGACTCTTTCAWGATCCACAAATATTGTGGATTCAAAAAATCAAAACAAATCAAAACT
>NW_026623301.1:1671488-1672922 GCF_030028575.1 Malurus melanocephalus | reverse complement strand
GGAAGGAAGGAAGGAAGGAAGGAAGGAAGGAAGGAAGGAAGGAAGGAAGGAAGGAAGGAAGGAAGGAAGGAAGGAAGGAAGGAAGGAAGGAAGGAGTTAAAGTTGGCTGCTCTAGAAAGTTCTGTCCAACAAGCTCAGGTGTCCCTGATGTGGAGCCCCAAGCCTGACACTTTATTGCTTCTATTTGTCATCTCTCACTGGTGAGATTTAGGGACAGAGTTCTTTTCCTAATTCATCCCCACAAAATACAGGTCAACAAAGGTCTTGTTAGCTGGTRTATTTTCCTGGTTTGCTTTCAGATTCATATCACAGATGAATATCCTAAYACTTGAACTGTCTTTGTCCCTCTCCTTCTTTGTGTGCATTTGCACACAAAGTGAAACATTCTTCATTTTAGTCTGTCAGAGATACATATTATTTTCAATTGTAGTTTTTAATTCTAGAGTATCACAGGACTGGGAAATGCTAAGAGTAAAATAGGGATGCCYATCTATAGCAAGAGAAAGCCTACTATAAATCTAACCTTCAAAAATATAAAGGACAACCTTCACCCAAAAGAATCCARCTAGATTCTCCCTCCATCCATGGACAGTCCTGGAAAGGTCATGATCAACTTCCTCTTGGAATAGGATCACAAAATAATTTYTGAGATGTTAGTTTCAAACAGACATCAATCACTCTGCCTGCAACATTATCCCAGGGCTCAGTACAGAAGAGAAACATTTATTTAAATATGCCAGCTGTGTTCAAAGTGAAAGAGAATTCCCCTAAAAATGCTTTCAAAACAAAAATGAACATCAATTAAAATACAAAAAATCAGCCCATATTTATGAAACAAGAAGAGAATAAAACCTGTCTGATCACAGTGCAGAAGTATGTGCACATTTTGCAGTACAAAGAAAGGAAGTGAAGCTATAGCTAATTTTCTCTGAGTTCTGCCTTTTTTTTTCTCTCAGAAAACAAAGACACCAAAAAAAGGAAATAAAAAGTGGGGGTGAAAATGTGCAGACAAAAGGAAACACTTGCTCACAAGGTGATTTTCTCTAATTCTAGTTTTGGAGATTTTAGCAAACATAAAAAGCTGTGCCAGCAGTGGGACAAGTCACTACAAATACCAGGAGCCACAGATTTTGCACCAGGCAGAAGCCACAGTGGGGCTGTGACACCCAACCAGGAGCAGARGCAGCTCCCCCAAGGTTTTGTGCCCCGAGCAGGAGGGCAGAGCAGGTGCTGGAAGGGGCTGGGGCCGGCACTCCATTGGATTGACTGTCCTGGCATCAGGAACTGCAGCAAAGGAGGAGGACTCTGTGTACTTGCACACTGTGGGGTGCTGTTCTAAAAATGACTCTTCCTGACACATGATGGCTGTGATTTGGCTCATGGCTCTGTCAGAATAAAAAACAAATTAAAAAAAAAAAAAAAACCAAAAAAAAA
>NW_026623301.1:1630099-1671312 GCF_030028575.1 Malurus melanocephalus | reverse complement strand
AACCTGGAGACAAAAGCAAAAACACCCAAGAGGTCCATCCCAAAGCTGTAGCACCCCAGTAATAATTAAAAGGAACATTTTTGTATYATGGCACAATATAGTCATGGTGTTTGGACTTGTCAAAACAAACAAACCATATTCAGGGAAATCTGTGGYACAAAAGAGCTAAACAAATTATGGGGTAGAGGCAAACACGGCCACACCATCAGCATTCAAGACCTGAAGAAAAGAGTGGAAACTTTCAGGGTCTGAATGCGGGAGTGGAAAAGCTAATTGAGCACAAATGAAAGGATCTATTACGGCTGAAAGAATAAGTGAGAGTACAGGCAGGACAATACTCTCATTTATGATTCAAATATCCATGGATAGTGCAGTACAGCTTTAAATACAATTTACAGCCTTGATTACAAATGACTATGTGCATCAACTTGGAAGCAATGCAAAGACTGTGAGCGAGAGAAAGAGCCTGGCTTGTCAGAAAGGAAGGAGAAGGGGATAAGTGACGGAGAGCTGGGCTGGACACTCAGAAGCAATTGGAATGTGCAGAATTATGAAATAGRGCTTTTAAAAACCTGAGGATGAACTGATTAGTGGGCAAGAAGGCTCACATTTAAAATAACCGAATTGCCCAGTGATAAGATTATAAAGGGAGATTTATGCTAGATAATCACAGKGAGATCAGGGGCAAGGGAGTATCATTCTGTCCCTGTGTCTTCCAAAAGCAAAATATAAATATATGAATGTGGTAAAAATAATAAGTACTTGAAATGAAGAGCAAGGACAGGCTCTTATTTTTATGGAAAGCAGCAGCAGCTCTTTTTCTCAGCCTGCATGAGACCCAAAACTGACCCGAAACCACCCAAGTTGTGTATTACTTTCTACCCAGAAACTCTCTGTATCCTCACTGCCTTTTTTTTAAAGCTATGTTATGTTTCATAAACTAAACATTACTTCTGTTAAATTACCAAGAGTAGGAAAATTCTAAAAATCTTATGAAAAGCACAAGATRATTTTTGAGCTGTGTAGCAACAAAATTAGCACTGTATGGACATTGRCACCAAAGACAGTCCACCCTAGGGTTTCACAGGCTGTATGTTCTCAAGTTTTCTATTCCACATCCATTCTGAGCTGCAGAGGATGTTGTGTACCACAGCACCTAACAAGAGTCAGGAAAACGCCACCAACCCTCCACAGGTCCCACTTTCCCAATTCTCCCAGCCTGTCTGAATTCCCAAACTCTTTAAAGAGTAACTGATGGGAGCTAGACCTCAGTGACAAGGAGACAAGCACAGGTAAACAGTTGGGTGAAAGTGTGGCCCTCACATCTGCAGGAGGACATCCATGCTTCAGGATTCAGCCCTGCCATGCTTTTTTCCTGCTGTTGGCTGAACAAAAGGGGTGAGGTTGCATTTGCCTCTTTTCCTAGCTGGCTCTGAGATGTTTCTTCCAAGCAGAAATCGCTCACTCGAAGTGATCTGTGCATCCAGGACTGTCAATCTTAATCACAGGCAGTGCCCCATGTGCTCAGGAGTGAAACCCGAACTTTAATATGCAGCAGTTCCTTGACTAAATAAAATTAAGGAGTGGCTAAATAATATTAAGGAGCGCTGTGCACATATCCCTTGCAATATCCCAACTCGTTCCCACTAAACACTTGTCAGAATCAGTTTTCAGAATTTACAGGTAGTTAGAATGACCAAATGTCAGGAATTGCCTCTCCTCTCATACCCAAAAGCCACAATCTCCATAATTACATGCACGGGAGACTGGAACTATACCATGAGGAAGAAGAAAATGAGGAGCTGCTGATGGCTGATTGAAGACAACGGAGCCCTCATYTCTGAGCCCAAAGAGGAACCACACAAAGAACAAAGCCAAAGTCTCTTCTGTTTCCCTCATCATAACCATTCATGGCAGAGCACAATAATGTTGGGGAAAGCTGTGTGATTTTACTTCGTGAGGGTTCAGCTGGCACCTTTCTTATGCAAGGCAGTGAGCRTGAGTAGCCCAACACAGCACCCCTTCTCCACAGTTACTCATTTTTTAAGGATGCTGTTTTTGAAACGAAAAGRGAATGAAACTACATGGCATGTACTCTGAGTCTCAGATGGGGAGTGGGAGAAAATAATGGCCACACACTGCTATACAATTAGGTCTGTCTTGGAAAGAAATTGCACTGATGTTTTTCTAAGCAATGCCAGGTGGTTTATTCACCAAATAATGAGACATTAAATGGATCTAAAGATTATTGGCAACTGGTAAATGCTTACCTTGGACTCCCTATTCCTCTCTTCAAGAAATGGTTTGCTTTTCCCAAGAGCTCTCTTAAGTAGCTCCTCAGCTGTGATTAAAAGCAAATAACAGTGGTCTGAAGGTTGGTTAACTTAACTTGTTTAATGATACAGCCCAGGGAACTGCAAGTGCACCTCAGATGCCTCATTGATTTASTAAACAGCTTCAGCCATCAGAAGACCTTGTTTTCAAAGTCAATAATTCCCTTCCAAAAACAAACAAAAAMCCCTCAAAACTGATGTTGCTGTCAACTTTTCTCCACTTGATCACTGCCCAAAATCCTATTAGACAAAAATAATGGAATCTTAGCTTAACTGTCAGCTAAAGCAATGAAAATATGGGATCTTTTCACTGACACTGCAGGGGCAGGGAAGACAAGCCCTGGGAGCAGGAGGTGGTGCAGGGAGGACTGGTGGCATCCACAGCCCAGCACGGAGCAGCAAAGGAGCCAGGCTGCCTCCAGAGCCCAGCAGAGAAGGGACAGACCGGATCTCAGCAGGCTTGTGCAGCCTCTGGGCTCGGCTGAGGAGCAAATCTGTGGACAAAGAAGGACTTGAGTGGACCTGGCTCCAACACTTGCCCAAGCAAAAGCTGGTGGGGCAGTCAAGAACCTGAAAGCCAACAGRGTAGTGACTCCCAGGGTCACCCTGGGTCAGAGAAGGACCAGCTGAATCCTCCCACTGATCCCTGGGAAACACAGTATTTCCACAACAGCTCTCTCCCATGGTACATCCATGGGAACCAGAGTGCTCCAGCTCCAAACAGAAGCGACCTGGGGGCAGGACCCCTCCTGTAGAGCTGCAGAGCAATTTCCATCACCCTGGGGCTGCCAAGGCCAGGCTGAGCTGTGGGCTGCTCTCCTTCTCCTCCTGCTGYGCTGGCAGGGCTGGGGTGGACACCAAGGTCCAGCACCAGCACCCAGCAGGGACCAGTGCTGGGATGTGACCCCGGAAAAAGGCTTTAAAGGAACATTCCGGAACCACCAGCAGACGGCAAATAGCGCAGCTGATGGATTTTGCTTCCCTTTCTTTTTGTCAGTTTAGGGAGAGAAGCACATTATAAAAATATTAATAGTGGAAAAAAATTGCTGTGAATAACTCTTCGCTTATGGTTTSTCCTCCAAATATTTAGAATTAGTATTGCTTTGACCATCTTTGTCCRAAGATCGCTCCCATTTCAAAAGATGACTGCTCACAGCCAGAGATTCTAAATTTCATTTATGTGAATACAAATTGATATTTATGAAAAATCCTACATCTGAAGTACATCTGCTAAAGAGTCATTTTCCAGAATATTCCACAAAACTCTAAACATGCTGAACATTGCAAGGCTTCCCAAGAAGAACTAATTACAATGCCCAAATTAATATTTGAAGAAAATCTTGAAGCAATGGCTCTGCTCTCATTTGAATATGTGACTACTCTCTTTATAATGTGCAAAGCATTATAACCATCTATATACATTCCAAGTGATATATTACTGAGTTGAACCTAGTTTCCCCTTCTTTTGTTCTGGGTTCATAACCTTGCTGTATTATCTTCCATAACTCTATAGCTTGCTAATGCATAATTCAAGCCTCTCTTATTGACAAAAGGCAGCAGAAAGAAAGAATATTTCAATGCCACTTTCCCACGTAGATAGTATTGCTTTCACTTCAGCTGGTATCATTTCCATACTAAAGCCAAACCTTTTAAAGTACATTAAGTATCATTTCCATTGCTTATTCGCAATTGATTCACAGGGACAACTACATCTGTTTACCTCCATCTTCTGAGGCTGCTTTATTGCAAGTTTTTTGTTGGGTTTTGGGGGTTTTTTGTTGAAGTGGGTTTCTTGCCAAAAGAAGAAACTTCGGTTAAAATATTATGCACTAATGTATGACATCAGCTTTACATTAATCTCTTGATTTAACTAGAGCTTGGCTTTAGGACTACTGCCACAGTTTCACCAGATGCAAGTATGGAGTGGGACCATTTTGCAATCATCCTGCAAACCCTGTTCTAACCCCTTCCCTGAGCAAAGTAACTGTAAACAGGCAAATATCATGTTCCCATTCATCTCTGATGGGAGGTGAAATTTGTCCCCACAGTCAGCCAAAAACCCCACTGCTGTTAATGCAGTTCCTTCAAATACATGCAGGTGTAAAGGAGAAGATAGTTTGCCCGTTTTCTATGCTGGCAACAGATACAGAGGTCCAGAGGCTTTCTGAGAAAGACTGTCTCCTTCCAATGGTACAAAAGTGACACAGACCCACAGAAACAGCCAGGTATCAACCTTCCCTCATTATTACCTGCGCAGGTTAAGACTGTCAAGTTCTTGTGTCTCCAGCCCCTCAGCTCCATGTCCTCCCAYTAGAGCATTCTTTGGAAACCCCAAAAGGCCACATCTTTCCTTACAGCCATCCTTCACGCAATCCCAGCTGTGAGCTGTGCAAGGGGAAGCTCCTCTGCAGCCATCCTAAGTGAAACCCCGCTCCATCTAACCTGCCCTGGGCAGGCTGCCTACACATGCTGCTGCCATTTCAACCTAGACCTGAGATAATTTTAGCATAGGAAGTAATGYAAAAGTGGGTCTTTATTGGAGCTCCAGGGGCAGTCATGGAATATCTACAAAAGCCCACCCCCACAGTGCCCAGCACAGATGGACAACTGCCCAAGAAGCTCTTTGTATAATGAAAGAAATGTAATCTTACATTCCGCCAAAAGTGGCACGAAAAATTATCAGTGGAGGCCCTACAAGGCACCCAGACTCCCTGCCATCATATTTACCAAACCARCCTCAGTAATAACACCTCTGGTGCTTCCCTCTGTGCCATGCACCTGTTTCTCACAATTTTAGCTTCCTGAAGCACTGTCATTCTGACTACAGTCAAAATTATTTCTCTAAACTTAGGAGCTTGTTTATTTTTTTTCCTAAATGCTCTCAAAGACTAATTTTCTGCAAAATACTCAGAAAACACAGCTTGAGAAGCAAAATTCAGGTGGGTTTAATGGTGACTCCAGCTGTGCCTCATTTTAAAGCGATTGTTTATTCAACAGAATCAGTGCAAAGGAGAATTAACTCAAGTTACCAAATATTTTAATGTTGTGGTCCGAAAAAGTGGCAGTTTAGGAGAGTAACACTGCTGGAACTTGGACTTTTACTTGCCTAACCTTAAAAGCCATGGAATTTSTCATATCATCTGCTGTCAGAGGAGACAAAACAAAAATAACTTACGCACCTTTGCAGGGTATTCCACATATTTCTAAACCTGAAAGAACCAGAACTTTCAGGGGAAGCGTAGGAAATGGAGTAGCCCACACACAGAATGGTGTGAAGTAAATAATCAGCCTTGCCAGCAGCAAGCAAAAACCTCCTGTCATACTTGACACTTGCCTACTGCCTGTCCTTCCCCCTTTCCCCAACACTGGAAGTGCCAAATTGCTTTGTCAAACTTCCCACACACCACCGAGCAAAGAACCAGATCTATAAAATCTCACAGATCACTACATGSTACCACAGTGAATTCCCTGGAATTTCACTTGGGTCTGCCTGGATTTAACTCTAGCACTTCCACTCAAACCTAGCACTAAGCTTCCTCCTGACTGACCCTCTCATAATGCAGTCCAAGGACATTCTCTACTCTTGTCAATATTTAAAAAGAAAAAAGACATCTTGGGAAAAGCCAATCATTCCAATATCCAAGCAGGCTTTTGCACTGTTATCAGGAGCATGGCCACACAGCTGATTTGCCATTTGGACAGGACAAGCAGGTAGGAAACCCCAGCAGAGGGGATGGGACTAGGCAAGCTTCTGACATGGGTTCCAGCTGCCTGTCACCACTACTGCTCTGGAGATGTCACCTCCTCTGTGGTGCAAGCAACACCCATATCTGTGCTCTCTGAAGGAGAGGAACACACAAGGAAGAAAAATGTAGCAAACCAGTAGCCAGCAAATGTGTTAGCATTTGTCCAGAATCTTGTGTGGGTGAGGTGACTGTAGTGACCTCCCACTGCTGGCTCCCATGTGGAAAAACAGACCCAGGGTCCCTGCAGCAGCAGCTTGACTCTTGTGAAAACTCTTGGTACAAGCAAGGAAGGGTTTGGTTTGTGACCTACCTTTGCCAAGGGAAGTCCCTCACAGAAGAACCATTTTTATTGGAGCACTACTCCAGCATTTTGTGTCAAGTCGTAGGTCTCAGAAACCACCACTGGCTCATGAATTGTCCCAGGACAAGCACAGCACTGCCCTGTCCCAGAAAAATAAGCTGAATTCTGGGAGTAAGCTGAACTGGAGGGTCAGTGTCCCTTTTATTTTATGTCATAACAATGAATATTTAGAAGATAAATAAATCATTTTTCTCTGTTTAGAAAAACCTTCTGAGGTTCCAGTGGTACTTTGGGTTGATGATGATGAAAGATGACAGGCACAGATTTTCACTTACAGAAAGGGAACATGGGTAACTCACATTTTCTAAACTCTTGACAAGTAACTCACCTGATGACACAGAACAAACAAATCAAGCCATCTGYACCAATCTCACATGAACAAAAATATGAGATACAAAGGATTTCACAAAGAGCCAAGCGTCTSGAGCCATTTTAATATCGGACATTTTTTCTTAGGAGCTTTAAGCATCTCCAGCTCTTTTATCTAATATTCTTACAAGGCATCTTAAAACACTCTATATTAGAGAATGCTATCTGAATGCACCCTCCAGCATCCTCAAAGGATTGCTCCAGTTCAGCATCTGCTTAAAACACTAAGCCTCCTCGCCTGCCTTTTTTTTCCCCCTCCTGCTTGGGGCTAGTGAGTCTGCTTGTTTCTCTAAAAGAGCAACATGCTTCTCAAAATGCCTTAGGTATTGGAGAGACCCTTCAGTCCACCCTCAACTACTCATGATTACAGTTCTACCTCTGGTTCACTCATCAGTCAAGAAAGAGGASATCAAAAAAGACGTTTCCTTATTTTCTGTCAGAACATCATTCAGCCTAAGAACACTTTTGCAGAATAAGATGATTCACCGAGATTAAATTGTGTGCTTATTTTCAGAAGTTACCAATCCATCTTCCCAGAAGCTGCCAGCACAGTCCTYCTCCCTTTCATCTGAAGAGAAGCCYTCTGCAATAAGCATGCAAYTCTTCTGGTTAGGTTTCAGAGCTTCTGCTCCACTTCCATACCCTTYTGATCTCTCAAACTGTTGACTTTGCCCTTTTTGGCAACTTTTCCACTCCATGGTGATTCTGCTCTCAAACTCTTGCTCCACTTCTGGCCCCTCCTTGGCCCTGCTCTCACCTTCAGCCTTCCTCAGATACTGCTTTCCATCTACTTCAATTTCAGAAGGTCAAAACTTAGCCCCTTGCTGATCTTTCATGTGCTTTCTTCCTCTGTCCTATGGTCCTGTGAGCAACATCCACCTCAGTATTCCAACCCACAGAGCTGGTTCACATTAATGCTACTGATGCTGCTACCCAAGCCACAAACAAAATGAACCCTTGGTGTGCCTGCTTCCTGCTCACAACACACCCTTTTCCCTCTCACTGGCAAACGCACTCCTTACTTTGACCAGTAACTAGTGGTCAGTTTGGAAATACTTCCTTATACCCAACACATATGGGTTCATTTTGTATTCCCATGTATGATTTACTCTGTGACTCAAACAAAAGAGAATTTTTTTTCTGCCATTTGAGTGGTTATGGCTTTCTTCCTCCCAAAAGTAGTATCAATAAAATCAAAATAATAAAAAAACGCAAGCATCTGTAACAGCATCTGTAACTGTCTGCCTGGAGACAGCTAATGAATGATATCATCACATGGTTACACTCCCTCTCAAAAATGCCAGCATTCCCACAGCCCCATGGAAAGCAGCTAATAGGGGAATATGTCCATGCTTTCAATTATCTTCAACTGCTTTACATCACTTGCTGCTCCAGAAACAATTTMATAATTTGTAGTAAAAAACTAAAATGGAAGTTTTCATATGTCAACAYATTCCATTTCATTTGTGTTCCACTCTAAATAGTGGGACCAGGYTGGTGTTTCTCACCTGTGAGCTCTCACTCAATCCACTTGTGCTTTGTCTCTAAACACTGGACTGCCCTGAGGAATGGGGTTCTCAAACACAGCAAAAGGACAGAGCACTGACTCTGAAGACTGCAATTCTTTGCACAAGAATGCACAGAACTCCTGGCTTAAAAACAGTGGTTTGCATGGAGCCTGGTTARCGTGTCATAAAATGCAACCTTTCCACTTTTAGTTTAACACATTTTATGTAGTAAGAACCTAATAAAGAAGTTACCTCTTGCTTTGTTCTAGGTCTTTGTGTGACAGATCGCTTTTTCAAGGCGAAATCCCCACCTATGTCAATGAATTCCAGCACTCCTGGTGGAGCTGCTGAGATAYGCTTGAGGTAGCCCAACATGGAAACATGGCAAGGAAGAGCAAAATCAAATACAGGCCTGGTCAGAAACACTATGGACATGAAAAGGAGTGAGCAGGGGGTGAGCACTCCCACTGGAGTAACAGGATTTTCTAAGATGTCTCCAAATGTCACGCACATTCTGATGCCACCAGTAGGAAAAACAAAGACACCACCAGGTCCCCAAGGCACGAGAAGGCTGGAACATGTTCACAGGGATTACCATGACAGGTGCAGGATATCAGTGCCTGGAAATCCCYACAGTGAGACATTTGTATCCTACACCTAACAGCAAAACATAATTTGGACCTACCAGCAGATGGTGTTTTCTAAAGGATAAAGCCAGCTGTTTTCATTAAAGTGGGTCTCTGACAAGATGGAGGCAACAATTTATGCTAAGATTTTTCACTAAGGACTTTTAAGCGGTTTTAAAATACAAACCTAAAAACTGTCTTGGCTTTCCAAYTGGCTTAACTTTTYGTAGAATGCACCCATTTATACACARCATTTCTGACAGAARGAATTTGAAGAATGCAGCATGGTGGCAATGTAGTAGCTCATTAGCTCTGTAGAAAAAGTTTCTCCAAGTTTGACTTCTGGTCAGTGCACAACATTCAGGATACAAAAATACTSTGGTGAAGGGCCTGTCTTTCACTTCAGCTATAATAAAAGAGATCCCCTACACTTCAGCTATAATAAACCACACRAAAACCAGAGAGAGAGGGACAGAAAGAGAGAGAGATGGCAGATACACTGAGAATCTGCAGCGTAGATAATCAAACCCTTTATTGTCTAAGTTACATTAGACTTGCAACACCATAAAAACCTGTTAAGAAGAAGAAACAGTAGATTGGTAGAGGTAGTAGAAAGTCCCTGTAACAGTCATAAAAGGGCTTTACAGGAGTGTGTCATGCCAAAAAAACTTATCATGTTGCTTTAAAGAGCTGATCAAAGCCCATTTGACTAAATAAATAAGAACACAATTCATTTTAAATACTATGGTCTAACTAAAATAACAAATCAATACAATACAATGATAAAAAAACCCAGAAATTATGGGATTCACTTCCAAAAACAGATGGTCCTTTAGGTTGGTTTTCCCCAACCTACTCTTACTTCTTGTTTAATTAAGTGAAAATCTCACTTCTGTGCTATACACAGCATATAATTATTTAAAGTGATTTCCCCTACTGTTGTTCTTCATGAAGCTATGTTATGATTGTAAACTTTTCTGATTAGTACCCTGGTAATGGCAGTGACAGCACTAGCTTCTCTGTCAAGGATTCAGGAAGAAAATTCCAGAAAGAAGGTTTTGGCTCTAAATATTATCTCCAATTTTCTAGTTCAGCTTACCAAAACAAAATACAATTTWAAAAAAAAGAGAGAAATCACAAATGTACACTACACTTTYGTACCATTTTGGGTGTAGAAGAGTTTTTAATAACTAAACCACAAACAAATAGGTTAAGCAACTAGCTTTTGTGCATTCCTCAACTGTCACCATTACTTTCTCTCATGGAAAAAATCAATCAGAAAAGCAACCAAACAAAAGAAAAAAGGAAATCAACCAAAAAAATCAAAGAGAAAGCTAGTGCAAACCCAAAATGATAATCATTAAGAAACACAGCAAAATATTTAATTTTTTCTTTTTTTCTCTTTTTTTTTTTTTTGGTGTACAATGGAATGTGTCTATGCGACCTCCCCTCAAAATAACTTCACAGAACAGTTAATTACAGTCACTTTTAAGTACTTGCACAGACATTCCTAACTACACCGAGACTTACAGAGAATTCTGGTTTACATCTCGTGTAATAGAATAAGGAAAATCTAGTTTAAAAAAAATACATAAGAAAGTTAATTTGCATTGTTGYCAAGTGTTGCAAAGTAACAAAACCTGTCAAGTAAAACAAGTAAACAAGTAATATCCAGACCAAATTACTGACTAGATCTTTTTTAAAAAAGCAACCCCCCCCGCCGACAGAAACTGTTAGAACAGAAAGATCATGTTTTAAGGTTTTTTCCGTTGTTTTTTTTTTTTTTAAACAAACCTTTTGTCAGAAGCCCATTTCTACAAAAACAGCACTATTCCATTACTGTATTAAGTAAACTGTGGTCTCACCTGTATTAAAGGTTAGCATCATTTCTGTACATGTAAAATTATTGCTTTTTTTGAAAAATATATTTAGCATGCTAGTTGTTTTTTTTTTTCTCCATTTCCTGCCTTTACAAAATGTTACAATTAAAAAAAAAACCTAGTAAAGCTTTTGCAAAAATTTTCACAGAACATTTTCTTTCAAGGCAGCAGTAACTTTTGATAATGCATAAAATTATATGTGCAAAATCTGAAACTCTCAGAAATATTACCATCACACATAGTGTCACAGCAATAAGGAAAGAAAATATTTATATCTGTGGAATACATTTTTAATTGCTTACACTGCATGGTTTAACAACCTGTTATGTGCCACAACCCCACCTTGAAAACTTGCAGTTAAAGAGTTACTGTAGAAGAGGTATATAAAGCTTTTTTTTTCTTTTTTTCCTAACWCCACCAGTGATCACCAAGTACAAGACATGACACATTTATATGAACATTAACCTGCCACCACAAAAGAAGTTTCTCATCTTTCCAGAACGTCAGCGGGCCCAAGGAGGAGCGGCAGCTGGTCTGCTGAACCAAGTGCAGGAGCAGAGAGCACCTTATGGCCTCAGGGCTGCCTGAATTCGTTCAGTGACACCTTTTCTCTTCTAAACAGACAGATCAGTGGTGTTAGACAGCTGAATGTTTTATTGTTTCCTTTTTTTTTTTTCATTTAATGAAGACTTCCTTTGTGACCAGGTTGAAGAAAGTAGCCCTGTTACAAAAAAAAAAAAAAGGGTCCTGAGAGTAAAACACAGAAGCCTGTTTTTTTCTCTTAGTGTTCAACTAGCTTTTCTTTTCCAAAGCAGAATAGAAGCTTTTCTCTGGAAGTGTTTCGATTTCCATATTCACATACTATTAATGGTGCACAGTCAAGAGCAAGAGCACTAGAAATGCAAGTGGTCCCCAAACTGTAATGAAACAAACCATTGCAGAATGACGGTCTTTCTCTTTAGTCCCTTTAATCCTTCATCAAGCATTGCTTTGTCAGCACCGAATGCCACCTCTTCACCGCACCCCCCATTCTTCCTCTCTCTGTTGTTTTTTTTTTTTAATTTGCTTTTCAGCATGACAGGCAGTGGCAGTTTCATTAATTAATACTTCTCSAGCCCTCGAATGCACTGCTGTTTTTCAAATGTATCAAATAGTCATTGTGAGCATCAGGGAGGTTTTTGTTACAGTGCTTAACTTCTTCATGCTGTCCAAATCACATAAAGTTTAATTTTTCCAGTGTCTCAAACTTCTTTTGATTAATATAGATGCCTCGTGCCGCCACAGCGCTTGCCAACTCCACTGTTTATTATAAAGGAAATAAGGAACCATGGGACTGATTAGTACGTCAATTTATATATATCTTGTGTAGCATCTTCATTTATTTTAGGATGATTAACAGCGCGGAGGCACCCCCCTCCTGGCAGAGCTCCGCTTCCAGCCTGGCGCGGCAGCTCCGGGTGCGGTGGCGGCTGGCAGGGGATGCTCTGGAGCGCGGGGGCTGCCGGGGCTCCTCCGCCCGGGATCTAGGTCCCCTTCCGGAGATGCAGCGTGTGGGTGACCTCTGCGCCGCCGTGGTCTCTCCCCTGCAAGAAGGACAACACGGGCTAAAGGTCATTGTCGCCCCCGCTCCCGGGCAGGAGCCTGCGGCGAGTTCTACCGGCATTCGTTACCCTTTATTAGCATCATGCACATTCATCTTTGCCCGCCACGTGAGAACACTTTGGGGGGTTTTTTAAAAACATCACCACCAAGAGCAAAGCGTGTCAGGCCCATAGAAAGTCCCCAATGAACCAGAACAACAAGTAACAGGTTCTGGTGGAGCAGTTCAGAGAAGGCTGAGAAYAAGGAGGGAAAGAAGAGGCCTCCAAAAAGTGGAGTTTTGTGCCAGCCAAAAAGGATAACTAGATCAGTGCTTTAAAAAGGCTGAAGTTTGAGGTCACAGAGGCAGTTAAATGAAGAAAAATTGAATTCTTGTGCAGGTCTGTCAAATGCTAAGGCGGCTTTTTCCCCCCTTGTCATCTTCCTTTTATTTTCTTAGCTAATTTTCATGAATAATTACCACATTGAAAAAAAATAGCAGGGATATTCTAAAATCAAGTGAAATTAAAGATAACATCATGAATAAGTGGGAGCCTGCAGCTCCCAAGAAAAGCTTTAAAATGACATTTAGAGCATCACTGTCGGAACAATGCAGTTTACAATCCTGATCCTAAAACAACATGGCAAGATTAATCTTACATAAATGCATTATCCTTAAGCTAAAGTCTTGATGAAGTGAAACAGACCATTTTAAATTAATGCAACATAAAATACGGCACCCATGTAAAATCCAAGCAAGTTTCAAGCTGTGCCTATGGCAGCCCTCGAAATAGCTAAAGAAAGCCCAGCTCTGGTTGACATAATGTATTAAGTGCATCTCTTTTGTTAATAGATTTAGAAAATTCCTAATTAAACCTGGCCCGAGATTCATGACATTTACCAGTCAAAGTTTGTATTTAAGTCGGAAAGATTTGCAACAAAATTAAAGAAAAAAAAAGCTGCTGTATAGAGCGCAGTATATTTGAAATGTAGGAAACAGTAACTGAATGAGAGATGTGATAAAACTTCCTTAGTTGGATGCTGAATTTCCCGCAGTAAACTAAGAAAGATGCTTTACATTTTTGCGCGGCTGCATCATGCCTGAGAGACACAGTCACAATTCCAGGAGGAGGCATTCATCACTGGAACGCCTCGTATCGAACCAGCTCCACATACACGGGGGAGCGCGGCAGAGCTTCGTGGAGCTGGAGAGGAGGGAGGGAGGGGAAGGGATGGCAGGCAGCTTGCCCCACTTTCCCTGGGCAGGAACTGGAAAAAGGGTGTAATTAGGGGTGCTCTTTTGAGATGGACAGCCTGCAAGGTGGTGAAGCTGTGCCCTGCATGTCATGGGCCACACAGCACAAGGGATGTGGAAAGAGGACAATCCATCCTCCCACACCTGCAAGGACAGTGCAGGGGGGCTGGAGGGTGGCTGAGCCCCTCAGGCAATGCTGTGCTCCCAGGTTCACCAGGGAACAGCACCCGAGTTTCACGTGTGCCAACACCCACCCAGGGGCTCACCCCCTGTACTCACACTATCCCAAGGTATGGTCGGATTTGGATCCAGCTGATACATAGTTGAAATTAATTCTTCCTGAAATAAAATATTATCCCTTTTAAAAAGTAGGCTTTCCTCACTTTCAGTGGAAAGCAGCAGGTCTTTATGTGAAACCTACAGCTTCCATGCCAAAAGCTGTAGGTTTCAYGTTGCAACTCACAGCACAGCAGCTTCCAGGGCTTGTCCCCAGTTAACAGGAGAAGCCCAGTTTGTGTGCATGTCAAYGTACTGGAGAAAGATGAGGGCATGATATTGAAGTAAATTGCAAGGAGCAATCTGGAGCACAGATACCACTCGTTTGCTGGCAAGGGGCAAGTGTTGGGACAAGAACTACAGCTCCTAATCYTGTCTGTAATGCTCACAAAGTAACAGACATTCAGTACATGTGTATTACTCAGATGCCAACACAGCAGCCTCCATGGTTCCTTGATTGTTTGCATTATAATCTCCATATGTATGAACGAGACAAATTAGGTTGCCATTTATTTGTTCATTATCTATTATTTTGATTAATGGAATTCTTGTTCTCAGAATAACTATTTAAAAATAACATTTGCAATAATGAGGACTGAACTATTAATCACGATCTTTAGAAGAAACTCTGCMAGGAACTGGGGCAAGACATTTCATATGAACAAATGTCATAAATAGGACTCCTAACAGACAGTACTAAAATGTTGAATGCAAGAAAACCCAAACCAGCCAAACTCAGAAACCAATACTTTAAGTAACTTTTTAATGGGTTAGGTTTYTTTGCCTCCTCCCTTTCTCTGTGAAGTTGCTTTAGGACAAGCAGAGCTATARTGTTGCTGGACTATAAAAACATTATAGGTAACAGATGTCCCCAAGCTCCTTTACAATGCACATATACACAGTGTTTTCTTGATGGTTCTTTCCAATCTATCTATCCTCCAATTCTGCTATTCACGTTTATGCTATTTCAAATATTGAATGCTGCAAGAAGTATTGCAAAATACTCATAGTGGAAAAAATTTAGATTTATAGACCCCTGAATGAAGGTGCTTTACTCCTGTCACACAGTAGGTACAGGACCTACTGCACACCCCACTTCTTAGTGAACTAGGCGTAAGAACTGYGCTGTGCAGAGCTGTTTCACAAAAAAGGCTGATCAGTGCCTTCTGGCATGAGGAAAGCTTCAGCCAAAGATATTCATGATAACAACAATTCTTTTCCCTGTGCAGTAGCTTCTGATTGATTTTCTGTGAATAAATGGGTGTTTTTCTGAAGAAGACAAAGACTGGAGTTTTGGGGGGCTCTCCTTGTTTCACTCACACAGAAGATGGAGAACTTGGTGTCTCTATCTACAGTGCTGCAAATATGCTTCATATGTATGAACATTCAATGAGAGAGAGCTCTCCTCATTGCTAACCAGTCAATCATGCCTTTGGAACATCCAGTTTCTTGTCCCTTGAAATTTTTAGAGTGTATTGATTGGCACCRGTAAGAGCATAAACTACAGTCCTAAAGTGGGCCAAGTTTTTATACTGCTTTAAACACACAGAAGGAGAAGTCAAACGCACGACGTGTGCATTAGAAACTGCTACCACCGCTGTGAAAAAGTGGGCTCCAGACTGACTCCTGCCCTGCTGGGAATTGGGCTTCTGGCTGCAGTGCTGGAGCATCAGGMAGTGTCTCTGAAATGACCCCAAGCTTTAGGAGAGCCTTGCTCGGAGATATGCGCAGCGGCTCTGAGACACACGTGGTTGCAGGGCCCCTTCTGAAGGGGAGCCAGCTTTTGTCTTGTYGTGTATATGCAATCGGAGTGTGCTCCCCGAATTCATGCCTACCAAATCGTGTCTCTGGATGTGTATTCCAAATTAAGATACATATTCATTGTGGATAAGAAAGTTTAATTATGTATATACTGGGATATTTAGCATTTATAAAAATATTCAGAATATTCAATATGTTTAATATGGCAGCTTTTCAAGAGAATCTAYATGACTTAGCACAGATTGTATTGACTTGGGGTATGTAATGAGCATTTTTTGTCCTTTAGATAAAGAAGAATAGGAAATGTTATAAAGTTCATGGGAMATTAATTTTATGCAAAAATGTCATTTTGGTGGCTTTTTTTTTAAGCATTCAGAAATGCTTTTAATGAAATACTTATTTCAGRTAGAAATAAGAAACGACAGCAAATAATGTTATGAATGAGCATCTTATTTCCTACATTTTATTTGTATTTCCTTGGCACTGAAAACAAAGCATGAAACACAGCCCAGTGCTAATATGAGCAAAACCATGTTTCTTCTTTTTTACACACTCTTATAGGTGACCTCCTTTTCAGTGATTCTGAACACCTGCCCCTCCTGTTGGTGGCTCACCAGCCTAAAATAGGGTTCCTATTTAAACACCTAAATATAGATTTAGCTGGTTCATTTTTGAAAAAGCCTGGCTGTAGGCCCTATTTTTAACACATAGAATTAGAATTATCCTGCAATAAAACTGCTATACAGTGCAGCACTGTTGCAAGCTACCATGCTGGGGGATTTGAAAAACCCTACCTAACATTGTTTCATAAAGGAAACCTTTAGAGATGATCTTCTGGCTGCCTASAGAAGGCAATGGGGGAACCGTGAAATACTAATGTTAATATTTTTACTCTTTAGCAGACTACTCAAGGGAAGATATTTTACCTGTGAGRTGGAAATATTATGTAAAGTGAATCATTTCCACTTGACATCAAAAAAAACCCTCTTTCCTTCTGAAACTGCTGTACAYGGTAACTATTGTTTCTTGCTCGGAGCATGTGCATGGCACTTCTGTAACTTGAACTGACTTTACACCATAAACTCTCACGAATAGATCTGTCCCCAATTAAGAAATGAAATGAAGACATGGAGTGACAACGTTTAAAGTGGGAAATGGTAATGTTAACGGAATGCTGCAGGCACCGTTCTCAGTGAGAGCTCATTTCTGYGCTTCTGAAGGCCCCTACAGCTGCATGTGGAAATGAGAGTGTTCCCTCTGTCACGCCCAGGGACTGTGCAGGTGGAATCTTCTGGGGGAGCACGATGCCTGCCTGCGACGAGAGCCAGCAAAACGCAGACAACTGAGTAATCCCACCCGACACAAACACTGACAAATTGAGACAAAGGCTGGTACTGAGGAGCRAACAACACAAAGGGAACTATCTCCTGCAGAAGTGAACACACCACATCTTCTGGGCAAGAAATACTGACGAGATGAAGAGATTCAAGAAGCTAATCCCTGCTCAGTGTTCTGCTGCATTGAGAGATGGTGTAGTCTAATCAGAGGCTTTGAAGGCAGACTGGCAGATAGCAAGAGCAAGCTACCTTTGCCATGGAAGAAGTTAGTCAATAGATTCTGGCATGATAGTAGTTTACAAATCAAGATTATGAGTCAATTTATTGCGCAGTAATATAATCCAAATTACAAAAGGAGTCCAGATGTAATCTGAGCTGCCACATTTCCTTTTGGATATAYACTGGCATTTCAGAATTTTCTGGAAATGTATTTCCAACTTTGACCTTATATTGTCTTCTAGAAGAAGAAAAAAGCCCAGATGCCTTCAGAATGTGATCTCAACTACACACGAGAGAAAACCAGGAGCATGAAAAGATGAAAGAGCATTTTAAAAGCTGTTTAGCTTTACTAAATCTACCTTATTGAATTGATGAGAACCAAAGACTAGCTGATGAGTTGGCAGAGCTTCAGTGTTTCACTGTCACATTTACTGTGTCTGTGTCTGTCCTTCACTCTGATACTGAGAGGAGTCCTTGCACARTTTTATCAGATAATCATCACAAGGGGGACAACTACAGCGTAACTGCTGCTACTGTCCCAGCAAAGCAAATCAAACGTTGCCCACAACAACAACAGAAGAGCTATGCCATCTTGAAAATTCTGTGAGAATTGCTGGCCACTCCTATGGCTTGATGTYAATTCAGATGCTCCTATGACAAGAGGCTGAGCTCCCACACAGCCTTTGGGCCAGAAAGATGCAAGTACAAAGAGAAGGTGCTGAGAGACTCCACKAAGGGTGCAGCATATGACCTAGGCAATGTGGTGGTGCTCAGTGAGAATGTTTACTGAGCAAGTGGAAACCAATTCCTAAACTTYATGAAGTTGGGAGTAGCATGGAGATGCATTTTCTAAGCATGGCTGAAAACATCTGCAATAGTTTAGTAACAGACTAAGGACGAGTAAGAGACTTAGGAGRACTGGGACTGCTATAGTGAACATTAAACTAAAAATGACAATGAAAGAAATGTGAATGATGCTGGAGGCAGCTTCACAATGGAAGAGAAGTGCYCATGAGAAGGTGTGTTCTGAAATCCACCTGACAAGCTGCAAATGGCATGGGAAGGTCCAGGCTATGACACTAGTCTCCAAAGACWTAAGATAAATGAAACAAATTCAGTTTAATGATTTTCTGTGTAACGGCTTTGTCATGTATAATTCAGAGCTCTGAGAAGTGTTTGTTAAGACAGKAAAACTGTACACTAGAAACAGGATAGCACACTAAAAGAGTCCACAGAAACTGATGGATGAGAGCTTTTCAAAGGCCAGATGCTAGATATCAGGGTACATATACTACTCAGAAAAATACAGACTAAATGTTAATTGTGTGGTTGCTAAAAGAGAACATGTTAATTTWAAAATCAAATTTCCAGGAGTACTTTATGTACTATCTCACAATTACACGTTAAAGGACATTACAGAGTAACCTATTCCACCAAGTCCCCAGTAARCCAGTAACATGTTTATTTAAATACTAACTACATGCTTTACAATTAACTGACTCTCTATATATCAGATTCTGATAAAATGCCTAAAAATTTTAAGAGCTGAAAATTAAGCAATACCATTATTATTTATAAATGTTATAAAACAGTCAGTGCTTTAGTGATGAGTATCACTGTGCAATTTTTTTCCCAGCTAACACATTAAAAACCAAACACCCAATTAATTGTAAAACATACTTGTTTTGGGGCATCTGCGGAGGTGGTGTGAACTTCAGTACCTCGGAGTCCATTAGACTCAAATACCACTGTGGGAACAAGGGGGCTTGTTAACAGATGAACATTCAAGCTTCGTTAGTGTGTGTACATTATTTGAGACCATTACAGATTAACCACGTTCAAAAAAAGACACCAGCTCCTAGCCTGTGGCCGGAAAATACCAATTTACCGTAACACTTACTGTAAGAGAGTGTGCTAATGGCAGCCTAGGGCCACTGCCCTTTTTAATTCAGACTTCAGCGCTGAAGAAAGCAATCACTGACAACATTAATTATCAGTGTATGTGTAAAGGGACCCTCTTCTTGCATTACTTACCATTTGGCTTCTGTCATTTTGCATCAGACTGGCTTATGTATGCATCATTCACACTTTTGAGGAAGAACCCGCTACTCTCACTGTCTCATGCAATGCTCAAGAGGTCTCACGACACCGGTGGCTTCTGCCTCAACCACAGACCGTGTCAGGTTAAAAATGGCTGGCAGGGATTTCCCATTTTAGGGCTRACCAGTCTGAGGAAAAATCTCATTTCCCACAAAAATGTTCCTGTCAACAGCAACGATGAGGCAAAACAAAGCCTTATGTTGCGCTGAAAGGGGTACTTTGATTTCAATTTGTGCTGGTGGCAACAGAATTCATTAGCATATTCATTTCTGAGTACCCTACTCTCTAATTAAAATAAAACATTTGCAAACAGACTTATCTTAAATGCATTGCAATTTTATGGAGTTCGGGCAGGGATCAGGTAAGCAATATTTGGAGAACAAGAGCAATAGTCGTAAAAATAAAAAACCTGTCWATTAGATTTAGGTACCGGAATTACTTAAGTTAACGTGGTACACGAAATGTAATTCTTGGCATTTTGTTAGCTGAATCTGAAAGCAGGCAAGTGGGGATGGAAGAAAGAATGAGTGTAGAGAGGTACCTGCGTGGGACCTCTGATGAGTCCTGAGGTGGCTGGGCTGGGTAAAGCATTTTCCACATTCTCTGCAGACACAGTCTCCTTGGCGTGTTTGTGTCCTGAGCATCCCTGTAGTCAGGAGAAAGGGAGGGAAGGAGGGAGGAGGGGGTGGAGGAGGGGGGAGAGGAGAGAGGAAAGTTGAGAAGAAAACATTATGCCAGAAGAAAACATCATTAGTATGTCTAATGTGTCATTATGTGAGGCTACCTTCAGGCCCTGGATGACAACTGTCAGCCTTCATCTAGGCACCAGCTGACAGGCCAGGCACACACAGGACTGCAAGAATGCATAAATTACATTGAATTAAAAAATGCTCCCCATGATGTGCCCGCACCAGGACTGGCATGTCAGGTGTGCGCTTTTCAGAGCAGCTGGATCCACTTCTCAGCCATCACCCAGCTTTGTCAAGCAGTACATCAGGCAAATCAAAGTGACTCCAGCGTGGCGGAGACAAGTCACATGGATAATAGGAAGTGAGTAGGACCAGAGCCCGACTGTCCCCCCCAGGCGGCAATACCTCAGAGACAAATGCAGAGCGAGCGGAGCCATCGCAGACTGATCAAACCTTTCGCCCCTGCCTACCTGCCTGCCGGTGCTGCTTTGACCCCAGACCTCTGAGGCACAGACGAAAGACATCTGTGAATGAAAGTGTCATTCCGGACATTTTGAGCTGGTAGCAGCACAGCAGCCTTCCCCCAGTCCTGGGTAAACATGTTTTCTAGGCCATTAGCATTTGTGGAAAACCGCTCAAACCTCTCCTTTTTCTCCAAAGGTCAGTTTACAGCATCTGACTTAAAGGGCTGGTCTTTGTCTTTTTGCTGCTGATCAAAAAAGACACATTTGACTTTTATTGGGCTTTTTTATTATTAAAAAAAAAATGTTTGAACATCATCTTTTCTATTTTGGTAAAACACCCTCTTCRGAAGAAAAGAGTTGATGTTTCCATTTACCACTGGAATACTTTGGCTTTTAAAGAAATTCTGAGAGGGATGTCAACAGAAGTGAAGTTTCAGCTTTTCTTTCATATCCCACCTCGTTACAGCATTTTAAAAGAATAAAATTGTGAACAAAAAAGTGGCAACAAAAAACCTTCATAGGACTGAAAAATCAACTGCAGGATGCCAGAGGATTCATTCAAAATATGGATGCTGCATTGGAAAAATGAATGGAGAAGACAGYTGCCATCTACTCTGCTGGTATGGCACCAAACATCCTGGGATGGTTTTCACCAGACCATATAGTGCAAAGGAATGTCTTGCCGCAGAAAAAACCTCCTAACTCCCCACTCACAGAATTCAGACATTGTTTGTCTTTTTATAACAGCACCTCCTGCAGATGGCAGCACAGTCTGCATAATGCACCTGAACACTCGCTTGCAAAACCAAGTATCTGGCAGCCAAACACAAGATCATGATTTGGGGGAAAATCCAGATCAGATCCAGATCATGTACACCCACACACACATTAAAAAAAAAAAAATCACGTAAGTGTCCTGAGTATCAATGAGAAACCTTACTGAACTATACTGGGACGGATTTGCCTTGTAAGGCAGTCAAGACTAAAGCAGGATTTCTGAGCTGTTAGAAGTATTTTTCCCTCACTGGCCAGAACTGTAGCTTCAAGCTGGAAAGCAAAGCTGATGGAAGTGTGCTGAGGAACCAGCTGTGGCATTTGCAGGAGTRCCATGCTGACAGGCAGGGACTGGCAGAGCAGCTCTGTGAAGCCCAGGAGAGCTGGGTCCCTCTGACACCTCTGGAAAGACACTTAATGCCTCTATAACCCACATCTCCTCTGTCAAAGGGGAATACACCTATCACAAACCATCACAAATTTTATCCAACAGCCTTCAAGGAAGCACTGCTCCCACCTGACTCGTGCGTGAGGGAAAGTTGATGATGCTGTTCTAAGCAGAAACACTGAGGGTGATTTAAGACTTCCACMTAACCCCTCCCTAGTATTCACTTTACAGGAGCTATTCCAAAAACAGGTGGTGAAAATGGATCGCTTCCAGGTGTATTTGCCATTGTTGTAGCACCATAAGGCTTTTGGTAGCTCAGAGCTCAGAGCCAAGGCATGGCTGCAGCAATACCCCCATTGTCATCACTCAGGTTATCCTCCACGAGAACAAAGGAGGGTGGATGGCTACAGGTGTTCACAAATTAAGGTAATGAACAYGACTGCATGAATGGAAGCTCCTGTGAAATCCATGCTCAAAGCTGGTCTCAAAGGAGCCCTGGAGAAAGAGTGCATCTGCTGCCATAACCCGCTCGTTCCTTATGTGTAAATGCCATGAATAAAATAAATAACCACTATTAAATATAACAATAAGGTTCTCTACAAGCGGTTGGGAAGATCGGGCAGTGTGGAACAAACCCAGCCTAAGCACAGCAAGCTTTGTGTTTGCAGCTGTATCACAACAGTACACACAACTCTCTTTCAAGGATACACTGGAACAAACACAGATGTAAACRAAAGGATCCCAAAAATAAGTGCAGYCAYCCTAAAGGAAGCTTGAACACTGTACTACCACACACTAAAATAGCCTAGTCTGATCCAAGATGACATCATATACCAAAAAACCCCAAGTATAGTCTATTGGGAATGTTCAGCTGAGGGGAAAAAACATGACAAACAGTATACCTAAGTGAGATTTTTGGTTGTCCCCTATGTCATGATTGCCATATTCACATTACGGTATTAAGGCTAAACTGGATGATRCATACTGACTCAGAGGACTCAGCCYATYTAGAGCCAAATGTTATTTCAGACAAAGTTCAATTACCCTGCTCTGTTTGCAGTTGGTAGGATCTCGCTCCTTTTGCCTGAAGCAGCTTTTTATTTGAGTGCTATGAAAAACAGCCATCATGCCAATTGGTTTGGAGAAACATCAACAACCTGGAAGTTGTATCTAAAATGAAGACAAGCTACATTAAAAAAAAGGCTTCAAATTCTGAAAACTTGATTGCTGTAAAACACTTGGAATTGAAAGAAGACATTTCAAAGCAAAGATGGGCACTAAATAACTTCCAGTTAAAGTGTCTCTAGAAATCACTGTCCAGAAAAAACATTTTGGCAATAAAATGCCTCTTTTAAAAGCAGGTACATAGAGACCTCTTTAAAAACCCTGCCCCTTTTTTACTTTGTTCCGAAAGTCATCATGAATTTTCTGGTCCTTGCCTTCACTAAGTCATCTTCTATTTCCTCGCTTTTACTGTTTTTCTCTATCCCTCCTAACATGGCTGGGAGCTCACTGGATCAGTAAGATTTCTCTGAGCAGGCTGACACAATGTAATATTAAATAACATCAAGAAGGGCACCCAGCTGAAGGTACCCCGAGTTGGTGGTGGAACAATTAAYTGGCACTTAGAGAAGGAAGTGGGGAGGGAGAAACTTGAGACAACAATGCACTGGGACGGCAAAAGCAAAGCCAGCTGAACAAAAAAGGAGCACTGAAACTGCAGTTTTATAAACTAAGAATGTCCTCCTCTGCCTCCTTAACAAAAATCAGGAGCCTGATGTCRGTTACAATCATCAGGCAGCCCCTAAGCACCTGCAAAATGATCTGCTCAATAAACAACTGTCCGCCCCTACAAGGCACCACCTTTGAAATGACTGAGCAGAACTGACAGTGGGGTGGCTGAAAGGTGCAACTCACTCATGCACCGTGTCAGACAGATTCTGCCTTCCTGTCTTCTCCAAAAGGCCCTTCCACCAAGACCTGACCTAGCCCTCCGGGTTCCTTCCTTGCCTCCACTTGCACACACCTTTGGGGCACTAGACCACAACTGTCCTTAAGACTACCAGMTTCCAAGTGTCCTGGATTTTGTACCACTCCCAAAAGCTCCATTTCACACGTGCTTTTGACAGAACAGAGAGCATTGTGTCAAGAGAGGACACCAGAACACCAGCCTGGAATTGTGTGCTCTTTTCATGTGGAGCTGATTTGTGTGACTTCTACAAAAAGAAGAGGGGTATAAAAAATGGGATGGTTTACAAATGGCTAGAGGTGAGACTATGGTTCCCACTCTTGTCCCCTACAGACACACACACACACATCTCGTGTAATCAATCATTGTGATTTTCAGTTTCCACTGAGACAAACTAATTCTGGCAGAACTCAGAAGTGTATGGTTTCAAATGCAAATATGTAAGTGTATTTTTTTTTACATGGCAGTTGAACTTTTTTAGTCCCTGAACTTTTAAACTGGCTATTTGCACAACTGATTCTTCTGCTTACATGAATTAGCAGGCACATGTTCAGCTCTACCTCTTTTTAATCATAAGCACACAAACAGATCAAAAGACTCATGTGAAAAATACCTAGCAGTCTTTGATAYGGACAAGGAAGATCTTACTACTTTTGTCAAGAAAGACACAGGACACTGACAAGTGATTATCCCTCTGTGTTGTTGTAAGATGTGTTTGCAGACAAAATTGAACAAAACCTCCAAAATAACATCACAGATAAGCCCCAGAGGATGTTTATTTTGCCTGAAGCAAAAAGATGATGATGTGTGCCAGCACCAGCATATCAGGGGGATCTTCCTGTGACAGCACATCTGTATAACTCTAGCCTGCTTGAAGCAAGAGGACAAARGAACAGCAGTACTCCAGGTGGAACCAGATACATTTAACCTGCGACAGAAATGTCACACAGTGCACAAGGGGGGATGCTGCAATGTTAAGAGAGCAGTAAACAAACCTATTCAAGCCTATCCAGCAATGATAAAAACAGTGAACTYGTATTCCTAACTGCCAAAAGCAGAGAAGGAAAAATCTGGGAAACAGCATGTCATGGCTTTGAACGAAGAAGGAACAAGCAGGCTGTGTCCTCAGCTACGGAAGGGCCTGGGAAAATCTTACCTGTGTGATCTAGGACAGGGCTGTTGGCACCACAGGTTTGGTACAGTGAAGCAAGGTCCTTTGGAATGTACGTTTTAAAGATATTTAAAATGTCCAAATGTTTCTCATGCCCATCAGCTCCCAGATCCTGTTTGCTGGAGTGTAAGGCCGGAGGARCTCCCACGGCGCTAGGCTGCGGCTGCAGCACCGGACTCGCTCGTGCTACGGCCGTGCAGTTTGCCAATGTCCTCATCTCACTGCCGGCCTTCCCRTGAGGCTCCCTCGGAGGCACGGGCGGCTCTTCGTGTTTCGGGTACTGCTCGCTTTTGCACAGAGGATGGTACTGCAGCGGAGGCGCGTATTTGGCCTTCATGGAGTTGGACGCACAGTGCTTACCTGGAGAGGCAAAACCACTACTTCCTTGGGGAACCGCGTACTTCTCCACTTGCTTGCTGTCGGTGGGCTGCGTGCTGGRCCTGGATATGACTGTCTGAGTAGGTGTTACGCTTCTGCCATAGCTTCCCATTTGCATAAGTTTGGAATTTGCTTCATATTTGCTTTTTTGTTGCGCTGCTATGCTGTATTGCTCCTGGGAGTGGTTTAACTTGGGCTGCCTGTACCCATCCATACCCGACAGGCGAGATCCGCAGTGGCTGAGGGTGTGGCCGTCCTTCGATGGATGCGTACTGCCGGACTTTGCTGTCATCCCGACAGAAAGAGAGCTGGGCTTGGAACCTGGCAACACACTTGGCACTTGAGTACGTGTAAATCTGGCAATGGGCAAAGGCTGGCATTCCTTACCACCCAGAACGGGAGGGGGGCCGGTGCGTCCGCTCCTTGCCAGAAACACCAGGTTGTTTTTAATACTCTTGAATCCATTCTGTTGAACCCAAGGGGGCACCATCGAGTTACAGCTGATTTTGTGCAAAATTCTTTTGTGCATCCACAGGACTTCGGGGTAGTAGGTCTTGTGACTGCAGAAAGGACACAGGTAGACAATTAAAGCAGCCTGCAAGGATGTATTCAGGTATTTATTGCATGAATTATCCCTTGTTGATTTTTCACTCAAATCGAGTGGAGCTACCTCTAGAGCTTCAGCACCTTTTTCTATCAGAGAATGTTCCCTGTGCAAGTCTAGCAAATTTTCTCTAGCACGACTAGCCTGCACTTCAAGTGACGTTTTCAAGTTCATGACCATGTCTGAAGATGTCTGGCCCACAGCCGAAGCAAAGCTAGCAATGTGACTGGAGCAAGGAAGTCCCTGGCTGTGRTGAAATACCGGCATCTTTATGTCAGCAGAACCTTGGTATTTGGAAAAGGGTTCCTTGATGACACTCTCCAGGGCTGACATCAGGGCAGGAATCTCTGGTTTAGATTCCCTGGCTTCATTTTCTCTGGTGTGGTGGCCTCCCAGCTTTGGGAGTTCATCCAACTGAGATGTTATCATTGGGGTTTCCTCCTCAGAGAAGTTGCAGTGGTATGGCTTTTCATCTGAATGGGACAAACAAAAAAACATCATTGTAGTTTCACACAGAAAAGAGCCCAAAAGACAGAGCAGAATTCAAGATTAGAATAATACTGCGAGAGAAAAAGGAAACTTTGGTACTAGTATTGTAATGATGTGCTACAGACTAAATGCACTGTATGAGCAAGAAAATCTTGAAATAACACACAACAGTTCAATTTACTTTCAAAGATGACTGCAGAGTCTGGATAAACTCTCTAATGCTGCATGTTCATGACATTTTGAAGAAAAAACAATTCAATAACATACCCATGTTAAAATTCTGGGACTGCGAGAAAAATAAACAAATCTGCAACCATTTAATGCTTTAACAAAAGCAAAGATAATGGAGCCAGATAAAACTGACCTAGTTAAAGGTCTGTCAGYGCTTCCATTACAAGCTCCTATTTTCAAAGGCTTTATAACTCAGCAATAAAAATTGGCTCCACATGGAAACCAACCATATAAGCAGGTATAGCATATAGAATAAACTGCCCACTTAAGAAGGACTTCTGCAGTGGCCAAGTATAAAAGATGAGTTATAGAGGACATAAATTCTGGATTTTCTGCCCTTTAATTTAAAGGAGATATTTTTCTTCTTCTTTTTTACTTTTTTTTTGTAATATGTGTTTATATTTGAGTCAAACTTTAGGAAAATTGTGTGGCTGTTCAATCCTCTGAAAGATAAGGAATGCAGTATTTCAGCCATTTAGATTACAGAATTCAAAACACACTTTCAATTTTCCTCATTTTCTTTTTCACTTCTCTGCTCTCCAGAGTWAATTTATCCACCTAGCATATGTCCTGGAAAGGGAACATACTGGGTAGTAATTAGAACTGTTTAGGGTGAAAGAGAAGAGTAGGATTTGTTTTGCTGGGAGCATGGCTACCTCTGCCTGCTCTCCCAACACCGACCTCTCAGAGCCGCTGATGAAGCCAATGAATCCCTTTAAATCAGTTCACAAATCAATTCCACAGAGATTTTCATCACAGCAGTAATGCTTACTGCACTGAATCCATTTAACATGTAACTGAATTGAATCATCTGACAAACTTTCAGTTTCAATTAACACGCAGTTAATGAGCCACTGCCAGGCAAGTGAAAGGAGACTGTGCTCCATCTGAAACGTCACCGGTTCGAGGTGATCACCCCATCCGTAGGAGGGCTGAGAAGGGGAAAGGAGTGAACTGCTCTGGAGCTGCATATCCTCTCACATCAGCTCAGCAAAGGCAGCCCTTCAGAAAACCGAGCGCCATTCGTTAGCGCAGGGCACTGCCACGGGCGTTATTCTGCACGGTGCAATGGAAGAACCGCGCTGTTGGCTGGAGCTGCTCTGCAAATAAAGTCTACTCAGCCTCACCTTCAATTCAAGCAAAAAAAATCTTAAGCTTTTATTTAATTCGAGGTAATTAGGTTAAAAATAGCCCATAGGTTTGCAGCCTTGCAGGATTGAATGCTCACTCTGCTAAGATCATTTTCCTTTCAAACTCTCCAAGGGAGCATATCTCAGGGAGAAATCCCCCACAACCCCAAAACTTGGTTTTCCTGTGTTGCAGGGGACAAGGTTTTGGGAAAGCACATGCCCAGCACTATTAGCCAAATTTACAGTTTGAAACAAAGACACTGCATGCAGCAGTGAAATCTGACACTGCACATCTGTGTTGTTTTCAAAGCRYATCTGTCAAAGCCCAAAATATTTGYKCTCTTAAATAAGATTTTTAAGGCTTCTCTTTATGATCCCAAGGAGTGTCTGCTTTGATCATTATAGTAAATAATAAAGCAAAGCAAAACCAAATTCTTTGGTTGCTGCAGTAGTCAGTGGAGAGAAAACCAACCTGCTGGCTATGCTGGGCAGGAGGGAGGTGGGAGACCACTGCCAACCCCATTTCAGGGATTGCAGAGCTGGAAGGCTCTTGGCCCACCTGTGCAGCCCTGATGAAGGGGGCATCAGCAGATACCTGCGACTCCCAGGCTCCTCTGAGTACCTGGATGTTTCCTTACTTGGTCAAAATCTATGTATCAAGCCATTTCAGCAAAGAGGACAAGGTCAAACAGGCTGTGAGAGGTGGCACATGTCAGATCTGGGCTTGGTCTTCAGGTCTGAACTGTTCAGTTTAGGTCTGTCCTTGGGGAGGGGAGGAGGAAGAGGGGGAGGAGGAAGAGGAGGAGGAGGAGAAAGCAGAGACACAGCCCACAGTACYTTGTGCCCCAATAAAGCCTGGGACAGCCACCTTTGAGGTGGCTACCCTATTTCCTAGTGCAGCCATGTAAGAAAAAGGGACTTTCTGGGTTGAAAATGTAACACAGAGMAGAAAAACAATGAAGGCATTTTTGAGGTGTATGTAGCCCTGCAGTTGCTCCACTGCCAGTGCATTAGACAAAAATTTGTAAGGCTATTACAAAACACAACCATAAGTTTCTAACATCTCTTTGCAGTGTCTCGCTGGATTCAATTCCCCTGATGCCTCACAGGAATAATAATGAACACATCAGGAATAATTTCAAGGTTAGATCAGGAGCCTCAACAGCAGTATTTGTGCTAATTTCTCAAGCTGTATTTAAAAAAAAAAAACCAAAACAAACAAACTCAAACAACAAATGAACAAACAAAAACCCAAATAAATAGAAACTCCCCACACCCCTACACTCCTTCCCAAAACTTGGACAGAAACCATTTTCACCTGTAGGCCAGCTCAGACTTCTTCATCAGTACAAAGCATGGCCTATGCTCTTCCCTAGCCCCTTCCTGCTCTCCACYAGGGATTCAACATTGCAGATCTCAACACCCAGACCACCACACACCATCCTTCCCATCACAGCAGGTAGTCCAGGCTGGGCAGTGAGCAGGTAACAAAAGCCAGGTGGAAGAGGGGRTGCAGGCAAGAACAAGAGAAGATGGTAAGCATACCCAAAAATATAGGTAAAGTCTTTTTTAGAAAAATAGATTAAATTTATTTCTGCCTGCTCCCAGCCACTTGCCCCAGCTGGAAAGGGGTACTAATAATCCTTTTAAATCACTGGTATAAAATATTGTTCCAACCAGCGTAGTGCAGGCATTACTGTCACCAGAAACTTCTGAAATTTTATTATGGCCAGGTCAAAGCAAAAAGCCATGAATGAGATGCCTTCTGCTTSATCTCCAGGGACTATAACTCATACTCCCCAATGAAAGAGTTCTTGCTCTCATGTTTTATCCTAGTCTCCATCATCTCCTTACATTTTGTCTCAATTCCTTTGTTTTTTTACCTCAAACAGCTGTTTATCCATTGTACTTTAGAGTGAGAAAGGTCCTTTTTTCCACAACCCTGAAGTGTTACAGCTTTTCTGTGTCACAGGTACCTCTGCTAAAGCAGAGCAATATTCCAAGGTGCCCAGCTAGGAGGTGGCTGCTGATGCCATCTCTGACTCCAATGTGGCCATATCTTCCAATACAACAGCATTGCAGGGAAGCAAAGCAGGAGAGTGTAAAACACTTAACTACATGAAAACCATGGCCTAGAAACAGGAACATTCAAAGATTTGAGCAGTTCCTCAGAAATACACCTGATGCCATCACTCAGTTACTCACATACACAGATAAAAGCAGCTCCCCTTCTCCCCACACACATATATCCATTTTCTCTCTTTTCCCCCCTCACATGCATAAACTCCATTTGTTTTCTTCCCAGCACTGTTCCTCCACAAAACCGAATTTCAGAACGAGCTGCACAGCTGTTTTAATTCATGAGGCTTCCTATAAAGTAAACCAGGCTACAAGGCTRAGGACAATGAAACCGTGATTTCTATTCAGAAGAGCAGAGCTGGCTAGAAATTGGCCCCTTTTCTGGCTAGTGTTACAGCACCAGGAGTCTAAGGAAAAGGAGCAGATGTGGTGTGTTTGATTTTCAGTAAACATTTGATAGTGATTTGCACTTTGAGATGAATACTGTGGCTTGATTTGAAAACCGACTGCAAATAAATCATGATAAAAGCAAAGGATAACATGGAAAGAAGGTGCAGTATTGCAAAGACCTGTATTAGGTCCTATTTCACTTGGTATTTTCTTTAATGTTCCAGAAGAGATTTTAGACAGCATGCTAACTTAATTCTCCAGGAAATATCACATTTGGAGGGGCTGCAAAAATAATGGGGACGAGGAAATAATGCACAGGGACTCAGAAAGAATAGAAATGCAGTCTGAAAATAATCAAATGAGATTCATTCTGGGGGAAAAAAAAAACAGGCTAAGACAAGTGAAGGGAAATGATCCAAAAAAATCCACGCAATGGGAAGGCAAAATCTGGGAAGAAGAAAAGTTGAAAATAGCAGATGTTACAATAGACTGCAAGTTAAATACGAGTGTATACTAGATGAAAGTTCTTCAGCTTAGCTTTCAGAAATAAAAGYACACATTACAGAAACAAAAATAAAACTACCCCTCTGAAGAAGACGTAATGGCCATGCTGGCCACACTGGGTTTTGAATGTACAAAATATATGAAAAACATACATAAAAAATGTATCGATATAAACATATACACACACCATAATAATGGCACTGAGCAAAAGCCCACAGCAAAGCATAATACAATGAGATCCTGCAGAAGAAAAAAGGCAAAAAGCAGTTTTTCAGCAGAAAATCTGGTCTTTCATCCTGTGAAAGGAAGGTTCAACAAAAACAGTCCATGCCCCTAGAATATCTGTGCRTATCTGCAAATACAGGCAAGTCAGGAGGAGTTGAGAGAATGGCCACAGAAAATAAAGACAAAGAGTTCCCCCACATGGCTGAGGGAAGACAGAAGGGTGACAGACCAACGTCTGCAGCCTCCCAGGAGTGCAAGCTCCAGAAGAATTATGTCATCCTCAGCACTGGAGTCTATCAACAACAATCACATACACTTGCACGCAGGAAAACTCATGATGAGCAGAAAAAAAAAAAAAAAAAAAAGATAATATGTATTTGCAGCTTGCTGAATAAATGTCAAGGGAAGAGGTGAAACACCACTTGGACTATAAAACCTGTATGAACAAAACATGAACTATCAACACATAAAAATCCATCTTTTTCATGGGGAAGCAGAAAGCATGACTTACTTCTCCCCTTCACTCTATCAGCACAGCAAAGCGAAACCCCACACAAGCCAGTRTGCACACACYGTAACTGTTYTAGAGAYGCATGCCAAAACTAACCTTCCTTTWGTATGAATTCCAGAYATGGTTTGCTCAGGAAAGGAGTCTTAGAGTATTCAAGTGAGCCAAAACACTCCTTAGCAGCAGGTTTATCCTCTGAGTATAGCTCAGGTTGTCCAAAGAGACCTGGTACCTATTTTTCAGAGGAGGATTTGTCTTACCCAAGCCATGCCCCMAGTTCTTGCTGCCTGTGGGTCAAGTTTTTTTTATTCCACACGCTGTCCGCCACCTGCCCTGCTTTCTGCTCCAGCTGTGCCCTCAGCAGATCCCCAACATGGGGGCAATGTGAGCATGAGGTGAGAGATAGCTCCTACAAACCCTCTTGGGTTTTCTTACAGCACAAGGCCATGTGCCACAATGAGATAGTGGGACGAGAAAATTACGCTGACAGAAGATAAAGATTCTCATCTGCRAAGTTCTTCTTGCCTCACATGATGTTAGGTATTATCAGGGGCTCCTACTCGCTCCCCAATAACTCAGAGACAGACTGGACTAGACTGGACCACTCRGTACCACAGGGTGGGGTAGGTGAGCAGGTAAGAGGGTGATACTGAAGGGTAGAAAGCACATAATCGACTAACACCCTGCTTTCTCTCCGACTAATTTTAGAATTGATGGTGAGTGGTTTTGGCTGAGGTTTGAGGTTTTTAACAGGGCAGAAACCCAACACAGCTCATGGTGCTGGCTGATACAGATGGTTTATCTGTCAGCCAGMACATCCTGTCCCACAGAGGCTTCCCTTCAGCTACACAAGGGGAAAAGGAGAGTAATCCCATCCCACACCACAACCCAGGAGCACATGGAAAGTGAGTCCAGGTGCCTCAAGAAGTCCTGCCTTTGTCTAGTCATGAGCAAGATGCTTCTGTTTATACTACACTGTTTTTTCTTAATCCTTTTGAGCTTTTTTTTTTCTGTTATTTTTTTTTGTGGCTGGTTGTTGGGTAGTGAGTTTTACACTTCCATGCAATGAGCTATATATTTCTAGCAACACCGTATACTTCCATCCTTAGCAAATAAACCCAGGCCATGGGTTTGACAAGCAGAAGCAGCAGCCCTTTGGTACCGGTTGAATTCATGGTCTCCCCACTCTCCTTTTCTACATCTAAACTTTAACTGTTCTTAAAATGATTTCTCATTGACTTTTTAATCTCATAGCAAATAATTTGAAGCCAAGGATGCATGATGGGAGCTGTTTACTTTCAACCAAGTATTTCTTGGGGAAAGATGCTGACTACAAAAACCCATGATCTCATAAGAAGAGAGATAAGAGCTGCTGTTTTGTATCCCTCTTTTTTGTGAGTCGGCCCAAGGTGAAAAAATTATTATCTGATGAAAAAAAGTTTAACTTTTTAAGGCACTGTACTGGTTTTGGCCAGGATGGGGTTAATTTTTTGCAAGARCTGGGAGGCATGGCCAGGACCCTAAAGTTATTTGATACCACCTCAGGTCATTGCTGGGTGGGGGGAAAGGGACACTCTCTCAATGACTAGAAGGGAGAWACCTGGAGACTGGAACTGTCTTGTACTTGTTTGTTGGTTGTTTTTTTTCCTATGTAAGTATTTTCTTTGTCTTATACCTCTTATTAATATTTTTGTGSRTATTGTTCCTTTTTTAAATCTCRTTTCTGTTTCCAGTAAATTGCTCATTTCAATGCATGATCTTTGCCTTTTGTGCTTTCAACAGGAGGAGGAGGAAGCAATGACAGTGTTAGCATGGCAGTGGCGGTACCAAATTGGAGAATAACATTCCTAAAACCCAACAGGCACCTTAAAGTAACAAAACCTARCTTTTATTAACACTACTTTCTTCCAAAACAGTACTACTGCTGTTGCCACAATGATTATATGACTAATGTTTCTTTATGTGTCTTTAATTCAATTTTTTTATTATCATGCCATATTTTAGCTGGTTTTCTTACATTTCCCCCCCAGGCTTTCCTTTATTCCTGAAACAACAATGTAATCATTTATTCCAATGTCCCATTTCCTTCATTTCACYAACTTTACCCTCTCCAATTTCTAACTTTACCTGCAAGTTACTTTTTACCCTCTCTGTCAAATGCTTCATCCTTCTGTGCCCAGAGAGTGCCAACAGCTGAAGGGCCCCATTGCATTGTTCATTTCCATTCCCCTGCAGAACTGGGGGACACTGCAAGGGACAAAAGCAGGACAGGCCAGCCAAGGCCACCCCTTCTAATGCTTCCCAGTCTCCATTTGACTAATCTCTCCAGGATCGTCCACTAGGACACCTGCTGCTTATGAAAACAAAATCCACAGAGCTCTTACAATCCAGACAGCAAAAAAACATGAATAGGCGACCATCAAACTTAATAAAGTTTGTACAGTTCTGGACTGCACATGTTGAGGTTTCTGAATCATCTGATATTATTAGTATTATTACCAGAGATACTGCATTAGTTTTGCATTTCAGAAAGAATCTGAAATGTCACCAAAGTGAGTGGAAAAAAGCACAAMAATTTTAGTTGATTGCATGTGAAACTTAACCTTTTAAGATGAATGAAATCTGAGTCTGAGAACAGCAACAGTACAGCACATAAAAGACCCCTTTCCACAAGGTWTTCCCCAGCTCAGTAAAATCACAAATTCCTCTGCACAGCAGAAATGCTTTAGAGTTATGTCACACTTCAAGATCACTTTTTCTCCCCAAAAGAAAAGGGAGGCCTGGAACCATCCGAACAGCTAAAGATGCAAATGCCAGCAAGGTTATTGGAATTTCAAGCACAATCAAGAGAATAGGCACCAACAAAGTAACTAAGGAACTCGGCTGTAAAGGTTATCAGGTCCAGAATCTCTCAGAGCCAAGTGCACATTGTTAGGTACAGAAAAAATAAGCCTGATAATTCACAGTGAACTTCTTCTCCGCAGCTACTTGCCGACAATGTTTTCTTGAAGAATATTTGGCTTTGTTGTTATCTAGGGTACTGATGCTACCAGCCTCCCAAAAGTCAACTGGTTGAAACAGCAGCTCCATGTGCAAATTATTCCAATACCCTCTTGCACAGTATCTTTTCATCACCCTCTGCTTCGAACCAGGGCACACCAGCTGCAAAAAACCTTTGTACTGAACCCCAAACACAAGCCCTCCTCTAGGGCAGGTGCTTTGGGACCCGTCTCCCAGGTATCAGCCCTTCCAGAGCCAACACKGAATTGGAGGTGACAGAAGGAAAGCATCCACAGCAGGGCATGYAATGAAGTGCAAATGTGGGTAAAATGGCTGCTGCTGGCATCCTGCCACAGACACGACATTTCCAGTGCTCACCACATTTCTCTGTACCTTCTCAGTGGCATYCTTTTGCTAAGTCTTTCTATGCATGGTACATAGGAATTCTGGGCAGTGGCAGAGCTAGTCATAATTTACCAGTCCTTTCACCTATGTATTTCTCACAGAGGTCTGTGAACATATTCTCTGCCCAGCAGCAGGCAAAAAGCCCCACAAAACAACATGTATTTATCTGCAGGTGAAGCTGTAGTTCCTGTTATCACAGCATTTCCAAGTGCCTTTTTCACCTTTCATCCACATTATATCGACCCAGGGGTAGTGAAGACTTCACTGGAGCTTTCACCATTTGAGAAGGTGTCTGCATCTGATCCCCATTCTGATGCCACAGCCTCCTCGCATCCCCAGCACAGCCCCTTCTGGGACTCGGGATCAGACTTCCCGGTCATGGCCCACAGCCCCTCTTTRCCCTCTGAGCTTCAAGGGCACCCCAATGTCCTCCCATCTCACAGAGGGCTGCTCTAGTCTGGATCCTGGAAAGTGGTGAGGGAACAGTAACTATTTACCTAAAAACTGTGKGTAAAATAAAGGGCCAGGGGAATACACATTTTCAGGGACTGCTTGCCAAAGTGAAACTCTACAACTTGGCATTGCCTTAAATGTTGCTGCTCGTAATACACTTAAAGAAAATTATGGGATATAAAACCSCTGGAATGCTCTGCAAAATTAGGAAGTGATTAGGCCAGATGATACYAATTTGACTCTTAACACAGCTATGTCGTAATTTCAGAGTTAACAGCAATACAGTAGAACTGGTCCAAAACCTAGGCAGAGTACCTCCAGTACGCTCTGTAGCTGCTGCACATTTCCCCGTGTGTGGCCCTGCCTGCGAAGTTTGGTGCAGGTAGATGGAGGAAAAAGAAAGCGTGTAAGACCATTAACACAGCAGGATATGTAATTAAATTTGAGAGGGTTGTATTTGGGCAAGGCCTGTTGTGGTTTTTTTGAGTATTGGATCTTTTCATTTAAGGCACAGGAACAGAAGCACAATTGGCTTTGATGCACCAAAAATACTTGCAGAGACAGAAAATTATGACTCAGATTTTTTTAAGCAAGTGACAGTTTGCCTGTACAATCCCTCCAAACATAGACCCAAACAGTTGTAAATCTTCCTGGAGACGTTCCCTTTCATTCCAACAGTCAGATTTGCCACAATGTCTGCTCCACAGCATCTTCTTGACCACCACCTGTTCATCTTCCTTCAAGTATATTAAGGAAAAAGGCTTTCCAGGCCAGGACTGTGGACTGGCAGCTATCCCATACAGCTTAACATTCCTCATCCAATATTTCATTTCTCCCATCATTTGTTAAGCACAGGCAGCGTACTGCCATACATCATAAAGCCCTTTGCTACAGCTACTCAGTCTAAAAACAAGAGGGTACAGCTGTGCTGTCGGCCAGCGTTCTGCAGAAATGTCTCAGCTACAGCCAGCAAGCCCAGCGTGGTAACTGAGGCAGCAGTCACAGAAATAAGGAGCTCTGCATGACCTAATTTACTTTGTTTCTCCTGCTGAAGGCCACACTACCATAGCTGGTGACTGCTCACAGACCTAAGGCACTGGAGAATCTGTAGATGTCCATCACATAAAATACAGGAGCACAGGACAGCAAGGGGAACTTAGATTACAAGTATTCCACAAAATTAAAGATTCAGAAGTTATACAGTACTTAAAAAATATGCTTTCTTGGGCTTATTGTTTTTCTGGCTTTCAGAGGAAAGAGGAMTTTGAAAAAAGAACAGGGAAGAAAACAGGATTGGAACAGGGAAAAGAAGAAAACCCTAATCAAACCCAAGACACAGGCTGGACAAACTAACTCTGATTCTATGACCACTGGAAACTGGCTGGAAACTGATGCCCGTGGTGAGGTGTGACATTAGGATCATAATGAGCACCATTAAGTGGTGCTGCAAATATGTGGCAGGAGAGATGGGGGATCAAGCCCTGTGGAGTTTCCTCATGGGAGAAGAAGGCCCCRTGCCCCATGCTGCTGAAGGACGGGAAGTTGATTTGAACAGCTCTGCTCTGGAATGACCAAAGGGAAGTGGGGCTCCCAAGGRGGATGCGACTGCACGCACAAGGGCAGCCTTTGGGTACAGACTCGCTACTGACACAGACTCTGGTGCTGAGCTGCACCAGAGGCACCATCCACATGACACAACCTGCAGCCCTGAGMCAGAGGCCTCAAGGGAAGAGGCTGGAGGGGTCACACACAGCTTTCCTGCAGGTGCCTCCAGCTCAGCAGCGGCAGCGTTTGCCCCTACTGACTGCACAGGACAAGGGCATTTGCAAGTTGGCTAATTACCAGGTAAGTAGCCTTCACCTTCCTTCCACTGTCCTCCCTTGAGGTAACAATCACAATGGAAAGCACTTCCAGAAAAGTAAATGGTCTTTCAGGCCTGGCTTGAAACCACWCTGTGACAGCCTTATGCAGATCACTAAAGACATCAGCCATTTACTGGTGACTTCCATAATCCCCTTGAAGAGCTAATAGACAAAGCAGGCTGCAACCCACCAGCACAGCAGCAGAAAGGGCAGCAGCTGTCTGCAGGCAAAATGAGCTCTAAAAGGGATTTGGAGCTTTAGCATCTTTCCTGACACTATTCCTTTTATCCTGAGAGGTAAATTTGATGGCTCACGAGAACACCAAAGTTCTGGGTTCACTTAYGTTCTTACTTTTTAAAGTCTTACTAATCTAAAAAATTAGTAAAGGGGAAAAAAAMCCCACTTTAGGGTGTCATTTAAAAGACAAAATAAATAAATACCATCATCTATTAAACTCTGGTGGAAGAGACAGAGGAAGTCTTCTGTTTGAGAAAGAAGTCAGATGAGAATCATCCCAGGGTGCATGATGTAACTCAGAAAGGTCACGAGACAAGGGTCTCAAACATATATTGAAAAAAAGAAGAACCATCTGTAAATATCTTTTAACAAATCTTTCAAATAACAGAAACTTTGTTATGCTAAAGGAGGATGGGGAAAAGAAATCAAATCCATCTGAGAAATGGCAATAGAAACGCATCACTTAAAATAAGCTTCATAGACAATGAAACAGTAATTCTGCACCTGTGAGCCATGATTATTTATATCACCCCCTCATTTTARTAACAGCTGCATGAAAATGCTAAAACATTATTAAATCTGAAACTAACTACAGCATGTAGCACATCGGAAGCTTCTCCACTTTCCAATTAGCACCAAGGCTTAAGCTTTAAAAACAGCAGAAGCAAAAGAAATGCTGAAAAACACTGCCACAGGCTGGCTTAATTTGGAATTTCTCCTTTTCAAAAGGATTAAAACCAGAAAGCCAAACAACCAAATACACACAACCAGAAGGGCAGGGAAATAATTCAGATTTATTTCCWTCCTCTCAGCATTCATTTTATTGCATTACTTACAAGTGAGAAGGTAAGTGTATTTATGGGCAAGTAAAAAACTTGGTTTGATAAAAAAGAGCTTTTATACACATACCTGCAGCACTTTGCAAACACTGCTTTGGACAAGGGGCTCCGTTAACCTCGCTGGCATCTCTCAACTCCACATTGAGAGCAATCCCCACATAGGACTAACAGAGGAAGATTTTAAAACATCAGGAATCAGTTATTTATGAGGTGYCCTTAAACAGAAATATGTCTGATGCTGGTCTGTTCAGACATGCAAACCTCGCAGGATGGAAGAGCACCTTGCTGGGAACAAGGAACAAGCTGCACTGGCTCCTGAGTGAGGGCTGTGGCTTGGTGTATTTTTGCAGGAAAAGGTACTGACACCTCTCTTCCTGAGGAGTTCAAGTGTTAATTATTCCCCGGTGTTCAGGACTTAGAAGGACCTGATTTTTTGGAAGCTCAGGAAGGCCATCTGCTTTCCCAGCAGCGCACAAAGGTCTGGTCAGAGCAACTCTACTGGGGAGGGGATGCACTGGGGAGGGATGAGGGGAACTAAGGTAACCAAACCACCCCCACTCCACTGCTGCAGCCATGGATCAACTGCAGGGCCTGTTTTTATGCACAGAACACTCCATAGGGAAAAAAAAGCCAGACTGAATTACTAATAAAGAAAGAGCTCCTCAGATCTCTTATATTGCTTGTCATTTATCCACACCTTTCTGCTACAAATGGCAGGACACCACCCATCCCAAACACAGTTGGTGCCTACAGACTGCTTCCAGACAGAAATAAAACTTGTCTAAAGAAGAATATGCTTTTAATTAATATGCAATTAATCTGGTTAATTAAGATTCTTAAATAGTCAAAAATCATACAGAAAAACAGGTGTTCACCCAGATTTTTACAAAGAGGGTGTATGTGTCTGTGTGTGTTCCCAGCGTCACCACATACAGAAGCACCTAGTACCACAACTACTCTGGCAAGGACACAGATTAGGCCAACGTCACGAAAATAAAAATGTTTTGAAAATCCTTCTCAGAGTAATTTTAAATCCATTCACTAAGAGGCATTTAATCCGCAACTTAATCCACCCGCACACCTGACTACACACAAGGCGCAGGTGATAACTAGTCCTTATGCACAGGTATTGATCACATCGAGCCGATTTCACCTTTAATTCCTTAATCAGAAGAAACACGCAGGCTCCAAAGAGACTTAAAACTGTTGTGAGGGAGGTTCCATAGCCGTGGAGCCACCCATCCCCGGGGAATTCAGTCATGCGCTCTCGGACCTACAGAGCTATAGTTCACCTTGGCACAGGTAACACGCTCCATTCAAATCCCAATTTAGGGAYTTCTTCCTGCCATGTGCAGCACATTTAGCTGCCTCCTGCCACCAACACCCTCACCGCAGCTCCCCAAAGAGCCCAGGCAACTCCATGGACAGGACATGGCCTGCAAGAAAGCGGTGGTATTTTCATTGTCACTAAGGACGCAGTTATTTTGCCCGCGTGCCGATGGCAGTCCCTGGCTCGGCAGCAAACAGGCACCGCGCAGCTGCGGGGTGCTGAGCCGGAGAGCAGGCCGGGCAAGAAGAGGAGGAGGAGGGAGGATGAGGAGGGAGGAGGGAGGGGAGGATGAGGAGGGAGGAGGAGGGAAGGGAAGGGAAGTGCGGCCGCTCCGGACATAGCCGCCAGGTGGCGCGGCCGCCCAGCGGATGATGCCGCTTCCCAAAGCCACCGCCACCGCCTCGAGTCGGGACCTGCTCCGGACGCTGCCCGAGCCTCCCGCTCCAAAACCTTACCCACGGCGCAGCAAACCCCCAGACAAAGAAAAAAAACAATCAGGTGGGGAAAAAAATAATAAAAAAAAAAGGAGTAAAAATACCCACCAAAAAAAAGGCGGGAGGTGGCAGTGGCCGTCCTGCTGCTGCTCGGGACCACGGGCTCGGCGCAGGCAGAAACCTCCTCCCCTCCAGGCCCACGCATCCCTCCCGCCACCATCAGCACCTGCGGCCTCAGCTCAGCCCCGGCACCAGGCAACCCTGACAAATCGGGGGAAAAAGAACAGTAAMATACTTTAAAATAAAACAAAAAGTCACCAAATAACACAAAATCAACAACAAAAAAGAACCCACAGAGGCATCCGCAGGTGACAGCAGCGCCACAGGGGACAGAGTTCATAATAGAGGCAGCCTTTGGAAGGATTCATYCTTGCTTCAGCATCCACTTGGGGCAGCCCCATCCCTGTCCTGAATTACACAGATCATGCAGCCACTGGCATCAGTGTGCGTGTCCACCACCACACTTCCAAAGGACACACAGAACCACTCTGCCATGCCCAAAGAGCCATGGGACCAGGAAGGGACAGCCAGCATYCCACAGCTCTTCCCATGATGTACCGTAAGAGTACATAATTCCCTTGAATTATTTAAAAAGKCCCTAACAAGCTAATGTAAGTTACTTTACAAGGAAGCACCATGTTTGCAGACAGTAGAAAGGCATCCATTTTAGGGGAAACCAAACCTCTTACAGAGATGTTTTGACTTTTGCTCACTGCTACTGCGTAGAAGAAACCCCGTCAAAACAGGCTGAAGTTTGGGTGGTCAGCAGCAGGATGAGGTAATGCCAACCTCATCCAAMATCCTCAACAGTTCTTTACAGACTGTCCTTCTTGATCATGGTAATCAGTTAGCCCACACGTTCCCCTCTGCAGGAAAGGATCACTTGAACTTTCCTAGCACAGCCACTGGGGAAAATACAGAAATACGGGAGAAGAAAATGCAAAGACCTCACAAATGAAAAGAACCTCTGCCTGCCAAGTGCTAATTGAGAGAACGTTTTTGCCAATTAAAAAAGTGGGAGAAGCTTCACTTAGAGCTAACACAAAAGTAAACTAATAAGCAGTAACTCGCACAAGAAAACAGGTTATCTCTAGAGATGGTAGCTGACATTTGCAACCAGGTCMGTTTTAAACTCCAGACTGCTGATTTGTGGTCACAGGAGGGCAAACGAAGATGTTACAACAGTACATCACTAAACTGGAAATACCTGGAGAGGGCACATGACTAAAAAACTTCAAATTTTGCCAGATA